>NC_069501.1:232108906-232408906 GCF_027579735.1 Bombina bombina | reverse complement strand
ATTGAAAGATTAATAACACGAATAAATCTCTATTAGGAGAGGCCAGCTATGAAGACTAGAGAAGAAAGCACAGAGATGTAAAAACTTTAAAGAAAACCTCACCTCCTGAGGAGATCCAACTTCCTGTGCTCTCTTAAACCCCCATAATGCACCCCAACTTGAAATACTTGCAACTGTAGAGAATAGTATCCAAGTTGGACGGACAAAAGATGCCCCCAGAGAAATAAAATGGAGATCTATCTACTAGGATTGAGAAATAAATAAAAATCCTCAAAAAAGCTGATTGTAGTCCTTGCACCATTGACAGAATGCAAACATGAAGAGGTCTCATGTAATACCGAGCAAATGAAATGGCATCTGATGCTGCAATCATTAGATTTAAACCTTCCATACATAGAGCTACTGTAAGGTTAAAAATTGAGTGGAGTCTTACACATGTGGTTTGTAACTTTGTTCTTCTTAGGACTGTAGAAGAAAGACTCATAGATATTGAGTCTATCAAGACCCCTAGGAAAGAGACCCTGATGAAAAGAGAAAAGCTCTTCTCGAGAAAAGATTCTAGAATATAATTTGGGTCTTTAAAATATGTACTATCCAATGAATAGATAGCACTGTGTTTAGAGAATGTAGACATTGCACTATGGAATAGTTTTCCAAATCTCTCTTTGGAAATTATATCAGTAATCACCGCTGTAACAGGAAAACCTCTGTAACTTTACCAGAAGGCTAAAAAATGAAATCCAAATGTTTGAAGGATCTTTCCTCAGAAGGCTTAGATTCTTATACTCCTAAAGTACATAAAACCTCCTAATAGAGAGCAAAGGTGTTCCAACTTGAATGTAAAAGAGGAGGATTCTTTATCATGATCAGTGTCAAGGGAGTACTTGCCTTGTTTTGTTTAGTGATGAATCCGATATGCAGGAGTAATACTCAGAATACAGGAACAGGCCAGAGGGTCAAAATCAGGAATTATACCAAATAAGTGTTTCAGCAAGGGATATAGCTTTAAGGAAACCCAGTAGCAGGCCCAGGTCATATACCATAAAGACAGTCCATCAGCAAAGTACTAAAAGGGGTAAGGCAATACCAGTGACCTAGCCAGGGTTCAACACAGCAATCATTTCTTCATTGAAACATCACAACAAATGGCATGAGGCAAATCCAGCAAGGATAGCCCGGTTCAGGAATGGTAAAAAGGATACAAACGCAACGAAACAGGTACTGAATACACATATGTCTGAGCACTGAGTACAAACAACATGGAGGATTTAAAGAGAAAGGCTTGACCCCTAATGTCTGAGCATTGAGTGCAAACAACATGAAGGATTTAAAGGGACAGGTTCCTGCATCAGAGAAAGGGAGGCAGGTAATGGACCTTGACAATCAGTAACTTCTGATCATCAGAAACTTCTTAACCTTCATGAGTTGGATCTGAGGTGATAGGCCTATATTTAACAAAGTCTGGTGGACCTGATTCGACAGTGCGGATCAGGTCCGCCAGACCTCGCTGAATACGGATAGCAATACGCTCTCCGTATTCAGCATTGCACCAGCAGTTCACAAGAGCTGCTGGTGCAACACCACCCCCTGCAGACGAGACAGGTTATGGAGCAGCGGCCTTTGTGACCGCTGCTTCATAACTGCTGTTTCTGGCGAGCCTGCAGGCTTGCCAGAAACACTGAGCCTCAAGCTCCATTTGGAGCTTGATAGATATGCCCCATAGAATCTGAATTTGAAATTAACTGTTTATCTGATTTGATACTTAGAGAATTAAATTAGTAGAAATACAAGAAAAGGATACATATACTCCTTTGCACTTACTTGGGAGAGGCATGAGTAGACAAATTCTGTAAATCCTATAGCAAAATCTCAAAAACTCAACTGTGTAAAACAAACAAAAGGAGGACATAATCCTTTAAAAGCAAGAATAGCATTTAACTGTTAGCATGCATAAAGCTATCTGTACAAGAATTTGCAAATAGAAGGGCGAGGCCTATGGACCGTCATTATTCTGAAAGAAACAAATTTATCAGGTAAGCATAAATTATAATTTCTTTCTTAAAATAATGATGCTCCATAGGAATCCATAACATGTGGGATTAATACCCAAGCAGATGGTCTATGTAATAGATAGGGTGAGACGATTTTGCTGGCAATTTCTATTATAGTCAACACTGCGGCCTGAAGGACTTTTCTGCCAAAAGCTGCTTGCCAAGAAGCAAATGACATCAAAATTATAACATTTAGGGATACCTACCAAACAATCTTGTCACAAATTCATACACACTGGTTTTATATTCAGGGGAAGAAAACAGTAGTAGCCCCCTGAGTGTCATACACAGGGCAAAATTCCTTATAGAAAGTAGGAGATTGTGACTGAATTGCATGCAAATTATGAGGTACACAGCTTTGAAAAAGTTGAATAACCTGGCACTGGAACAGACTTGCATAGTACATAAAATAATGCAGACTTCAGTGGGGACATTTAATCCCACACAACCCCTCTGGCACACTTTATAGCCAAGTGTTTGTACACTAAAAGCCCCAATCTGCAGACTGAACATGTTTAACAAACCTTACTGGCAGCTCTTTGCATGAGTACTCACCCCCCACTTGCAACTCAGTCCAAGATTAGATGCATCAAACTGGATAAATTACAGACCCAGGCTTCTGCACTGCTTCCATATACTGAAGTAGGCCTGAGAGAGTTTGAAAAAAAAAGGGAAGTCATGGGAGGGGCAGTATGAGGCATAAACTTTAAAGAAAGTTAAAATGGTAAAAAAAAACAGACATTGGGCATAAAAATCTTAAAAATACTTAAAAAAAAACCCCACAAGACTGAAATGTGCACAACTAAACTGCTAACTGCACAGAGCAGCTAGAAGTTGTCCTAAAGGGCCAAACACCTAATTTCAGAAAGGTGCCAAATATGTTTTCACAGAGCTGCCAGAAAGTTATTTAAGCCAATAAATATTATCTGTAATATTCTTAAACAGAATAAAGTATGCATGAACCTGCAAAATAAGAAATAAAGTGTGTCAGGAGGAGAAACTGGGTGAGTGCCCTGACTATGTTGTACCTATGTCTAAGTACCTGCAAATAGCCTCTGGGCAGTGTGTGTGTGTGCTAAGGCAAGGCACTTACCTGCAGAAACACCCCTCCACTGACTTACCAGGCATGTAGCTGCAGCAGCATCCAGGAGAGAGTCCATCCAGTGCAAGTACAGGTACCGCAGAGGATTGCACTAGGAAATACCTGTGTCCCTCAGGGGGAGGCTAAGGACAAGTCCCTGCAGTGCGTGAGGATAGTTATGGCTGAAGTGCCATAGGGAAATACTGTGAACATATCAGGGTATTCCTAGGTCTTTGTATTATTCAGCTGCTGGGAAGTCTCTCTTCTGTCTTCTTTGTTAATCATAATTCCCAGGGACCTTGCATCTCACATTGGTCTGGTCTCCCAAATTGTAAATCCATGGGCCCGATCCGATATGCAGCGTCGCCTGCAAAATTCGGCGTCGCCGGCTTTAGTATTCTATATACGGCGTAACCTAGAAGTTACGCTCGTATATTTCTGCCTTCGCCCATAGTTTTTTGGGCCATAGGCAGGTATACCAAACCCGCGCAGTTTGGTATCCAATATACAGCGTAAGGACTTACATGGCGAAAATGGAGAAATCTTACTCCATTTTCACCTCGCCACAAAATGCAGCCGAAGGAAGCCTTACGCTGTCTATTGGAGCCCCGTAACTCCCTAAACTAGCTGCTAAATAAAACCTAACACCTAACACATGCGCAATGTCTATCTACCTGTCAACCGCGATCTGCTAAATAAAACCTAACACATAACGCATGCGCAATGTCTATCTACCTGTCAACCGCGATCCCCCACCGCAATTCCTAATAAAGTATTTAACCCCTAAACCGCCGCTCCCAGACCCCGCCGCCACCTACATTAAAAGTATAACCCCCTAATGTGATCCCCCTACACCGTCGCCAGCTACATTACCTACCCCCTAATGTGAGACCCTTACACCGCCGCCACCTACATTACCTACCCCCTAATGTGAGCCCCCTACACCACCGCCACCTACATTAACTACCCCCTAATGTGAGCTCCTACCCCGTCGCCAGCTATATTACCTACCCCCTAATGTGAGCTCCTACCCTGCCTCCAGCTATATTAAAATTATTAACCCCTAATTTAATCCCCCTACCCCACCGCCAGCTATATTAATTACATTAACCCCTAATTTAATCCCCCTATACCGCCACCAGCTATATTAATTACATTAACCCCTAATTTAATCCCCCTATCCCGCCGCCAGCTATATTAAAATAATTAACCCCTAATCTAATCCCCCTACACCGCCGCCAGCCATATTAAATAGATTAACCCCTAATCTAATCCCCCTACACCGCCGCCAGCTATATTAACTATATTAACCCTAATTATATTAGGGTTAATATAGTTATCATATTATATATATTAACTATATTAACCCTAATTATATTAGGGTTAATATAGTTAATATCGTTATTATATTATATATATATTAAGTATAATAACCCTATCTAACTCTAACATCCCTAACTAAATTCTTATTAAATTAAATCTAATTAATATTAATATTATTAATTAAAATATTCCTATTTAAATCTAAATAATTACCTATAAAATAAACCCTAAGATAGCTACAATGTAATTAATAATTACATTGTAGCTATTTTAGGGTTTATATTTATTTTACAGGTAACTTACGGCTAGATTTAGAGTTTTGTCGGTAAAGACCCGCGTAGCTAACGCTGTCTTTTTTCTGGTCGCACCTTTTAAATAACTCTGGTATTGAGAGTCCACAGAATGGCTGCGTTAGGCTCCAAAAAAGGAGCGTAGAGCATATTTAACGCCACTGCAACTCTCGATACCAGAGTTGCTTACGGAAGCGGCCAGCTTCAAAAACGTGCTCGTGCACGATTCCCCCATAGAAAACAATGGGGCTGTTTGAGCTGAAAAAAAAACTAACACCTGCAAAAAACTAACACCTACCTAACGCAGCCTCATTGTTTGCTATGGGGAAACACTTCCTACGTCTGCACCTAACACTCTAACATGTACCCCGAGTCTAAACACCCCTAACCTTACACTTATTAACCCCTAATCTGCCGCCCCCGCTATCGCTGACCCCTGCATATTATTATTAACCCCTAATCTGCCGCTCCGTAAACCGCCGCTACTTACATTATCCCTATGTACCCCTAATCTGCTGCCCTAACATCGCCGACCCCTATATTATATTTATTAACCCCTAATCTGCCCCCCACAACGTCGCCTCCACCTGCCTACACTTATTAACCCCTAATCTGCCGAGCAGACCGCACCGCTATTATAATAAAGTTATTAACCCCTAATCAGCCTCACTAACCCTATAATAAATAGTATTAACCCCTAATCTGCCCTCCCTAACATCGCCGACACCTAACTTCAAACATTAACCCCTAATCTGCCGACTGGAGCTCAACGCTATTCTAATAAATGTATTAACCCCTAAAGCTAAGTCTAACCCTAACACTAACACCCCCCTAAATTAAATATAATTTAAATCTAACAAAATTAATTAACTCTTATTAAATAAATTATTCCTATTTAAAGCTAAATACTTACCTGTAAAATAAATCCTAATATAGCTACAATATAAATTATAATTATATTATAGCTATTTTAGGATTTATATTTATTTTACAGGTAACTTTGTATTTATTTTAACCAGGTACAATAGCTATTAAATAATTAAGAACTATTAAAGCTAAAATAGTTAAAATAATTACAAATTTACCTGTAAAATAAATCCTAACCTAAGTTACAATTAAACCTACCACTACACTATCAATAAATAAATTAAATTCCTACAATTACCTACAAAAAATAAAAAAGAACTAAGTTACAAAAAATAAAAAAATATTTACAAACATTAGAAAAATATTACAACAATTTTAAACTAATTACACCTACTCTAAGCCCCCTAATAAAATAACAAAGCCCCCCAAAATAAAAAAATGCCCTACCCTATTCTAAATTACAAAAGTTCAAAGCTCTTTTACCTTACCAGCTCTGAACAGGGCCCTTTGCGGGGCATGCCCCAAGAAATTCAGCTCTTTTGCCTGTAAAAAAAACCATACAATAACCCCCCCCAACATTACAACCCACCACCCACATACCCCTAATCTAACCCAAACCCCCCTTAAATAAACCTAACACTAAGCCCCTGAAGATCTTCCTACCTTGTCTTCACCTCACCGGGTATAGCACCGATCCGTCCTGGCTCCGATATCTTCATCCAACCCAAGAGGGGGCTAGACATCCATCATCCGACGGCTGAAGAAGTCCAGAAGAGGGTCCAAAGTCTTCATCCTATCCGGGAAGAAGAGTAGATCCGGACCGGCAACCATCTTCTTCCAAGCGGCATCTTCTATCTTCATCCGATGAGGACCGGCTCCATCTTGAAGACCTCCATCGCGGATCCATCCTTCTTTTCGACGACTTCCCGACGAATGACGGTTCCTTTAAGGGACATCATCCAAGATGGCGTCCCTCGAATTCCGATTGGCTGATAGGATTCTATCAGCCAATCGGAATTAAGGTAGGAAAATTCTGATTGGCTGATGGAATCAGCCAATCAGAATCAGGTTCAATTTGATTGGCTGATCCGATCAGCCAATCAGATTGAGCTCGCATTCTATTGGCTGATCGGAACAGTTGTAATGTTGGGGGGGGGGTATTGTATGTTTTTTTTTACAGGCAAAAGAGCTGAATTTCTTGGGGCATGCCCCGCAAAGGGCCCTGTTCAGGGCCGGTAAGGTAAAAGAGCTTTGAACTTTTGTAATTTAGAATAGGGTAGGGCATTTTTTTTATTTTGGGGGGCTTTGTTATTTTATTAGGGGGCTTAGAGTAGGTGTAATTAGTTTAAAATTGTTGTAATATTTTTCTAATGTTTGTAAATATTTTTTTATTTTTTGTAACTTAGTTCTTTTTTATGGTTTGGGTTAGAGTAGGGGTATGTGGGTGGTGGGTTGTAATGTTGGGGGGTGGTATTGTGTGTTTTTTTTACAGGCAAAAGAGCTGATTTCTTTGGGGCATGCCCCGCAAAAGGCCCTTTTAAGGGCTGGTAACGTAATAGAGCTGTTAACTTTTGTATTTTAGAATAGGGTAGGGACATTTTTTTATTTTGGGGGGCTTTATTATTTTATTAGGGGGCTTAGAATAGGTGTAATTAGCTTAAAATCTTGTAATCTTTTTTTATTTTTTGTAATTTAGTGATTGTTTGTTTTTTGTAATTTAGTTTAGTTTATTTAATTGTATTTTAGTTTAAATATTTGTAGTTTATTTAATTTATTGATAGTGTAGGTGTATTTGTAACTTAGGTTAGGATTTATTTTACAGGTAAATTGGTAGTTATTTTAACTAGGTAGCTATGAAATAGTTCTTAACTATTTAATAGGTATTGTACCTAGTTAAAATAAATACTAAGTTACCTGTAAAATAAATATAAACCCTAAAATAGCTACAATGTAATTATTAATTACATTGTAGCTATCTTAGGGTTTATTTTATAGGTAAGTATTTAGATTTAAATAGGAATATTTTAATTAATAATATTAATATTAATTAGATTTAATTTAATAAGAATTTAGTTAGGGATGTTAGAGTTAGATAGGGTTATTATACTAAATATATATATAATATAATAACGATATTAACTATATTAACCCTAATATAATTAGGGTTAATATAGTTAATATAGCTGGCGGCGGTGTAGGGGGATTAGATTAGGGGTTAATCTATTTAATATAGCTGGCGGCGGTATAGGGGGATTAGATTAGGGGTTAATGTATTTAATATAGCTGGCGGCGGTATAGGGGGATTAAATTAGGGGTTAATAATTTTAATATAGCTGGCGGCGGGGTAGGGGGATTAAATTAGGGGTTAATAATTTTAATATAGCTGGCGGAGGTGTAAGGGGCTCACATTAGGGGGTAGTTAATGTAGATGGCCGCGGGGTAGGAGCTCACATTAGGGGGTAGTTAATGTAGATGGCGGCGGGGTAGGAGCTCACATTAGGGGGTAGTTAATGTAGATGGAGGCGAGGTAGGAGCTCACATTAGGGGGTAGTTAATGTAGATGGCGGCAGGGTAGGAGCTCACATTAGGGGGTAATATAGATAATGTAGGTGGCGGCGGGGTCCGGGAGCGGCGGTTTAGGGGTTAATAACTTTATTAGGTGGCGGCGGGGTCCGGGAGTGGCGGTTTAGGGGTTAATACATTTTTTATTGTTAGGATAGTGAGGGGGGATAGCGGATAGAGGGTTAGACATGTCGGGCTATGTTTGGGAGGCGTGTTAGACAGTACGGGAGATTTAATAATTTAGTCAGGTTTTGTAGGCGCCGGCAGTTTCTAAAATATACAGTTAAGATTAAAGGGACACGAAACCCAAATTTTTTCTTTCTTGATTTAGAAAGAGCATACAATTATAAACAACTTTCTAATTTACTTCTATTATCTATTTTGCTTCATTCTCTTGATATTCTTTGCTGAAAAGCATATCTAGATATGCTTAGTAGCTGCACATAGATGCCTCCTGTGATTGGTTCACTGTGTGCATTGCTATTTCTTCATTAAAGTATATCTAAAGAATGAAGCAAATTAGGTAATAGAAGTAAATTGGAATGTTGTTTAAAATTGTATTCTCTACCTTAATCATGAAAGAAAATGTTTGGGTATAGTGTCCCTTTAATAAACAAGTGGATTTACCTACTAAAGGATACACATAAAAATATTGGGGACAGTTGAAGAATGCTCCTCCTAACATGGAAATATTTTTTACAGAAATAAATATATAAACCACAACACAGTATTGTGTAACATAACATATTTGAAAAACACAATAATAAAATAAAGAATCAAGGATATAAACAGAAAATATGAGAATCTAATGAGAGCAAATGTAGAACAGAATAGAGACACTCTGAGAGAAATATTAAAAATTATTTTCTGACATTAGGAGATAAAATTTTTTTACCCTTAGCCCCTTCCACACTGACAAGAAATGATATATACATATGGCAAAGCGGGTAACAGATACAATAAAAAAAATCTTAGAGAATCTCTAATGCCCTAAAAAGAATCCCTGCAGTAGTTCTAGACTAGACTGTATTGAATCTAAAGAAAATGTGAAAGTGCCTGTATAGAAAATTGTCCCCTGGCTATGATGTACTTTACAATATGTACCTGCTTAAAGTCTGTGGCCTATGTGAGTGCATGAAAATGCCCTCACTTACTTGAGTATGCACCCACTCCACTGAGCTTACCAGCAGTAGAAAGACTGCTCCAGTAGAGAGCCCATCCAGTGCCTTGTACATCACAAACAAGGATTACTGTAAGGAGTATCTCAATGAACCACAGGAGGAGGCTAGGGGACCAGTCCCCGCAACACCTATGGCAGGCTTGTGACTAACTCCTACACGGGAGTAATTGTGTCACTACCCTATACTCCAATTGTCCCTCTGTCTTTCTGTAGCAGCTCTCTGAGGGAAATATGGGTCTCAAATCGGTCTGAGGACCCCTCTCAATGAAGAATCTGGAGCACCTCAATTCTTCACCAACCACCTAGGAGGCAAAGATTGAACTGGCATACCAGAGAGATGGTAGGGATTCAACTCCTGGCCACTAGGGTTTTGGGAATCTTTCCCTCCTCCTAGTGGCCAAGAGTTGAATAACAGGAGTAATGGCTCGTGGATTCTCACCACCTTATGAAAGAAATATGACTATGCTATGTTTGGAATGGAAACAAAGGGACTGATATTTTCTTTGCTTGTCTATCTGCATTTTATTTCATAATATATTTGACAACAGACACATACTTTTATGGTAATACATAAAAATATATCATATTCAAGAATTTAATTGAAATTAATTAAAAAGCTATATTGGTTAAAGTATCTGTCCTCATTACCTCTTTTAGAAGGTTGGAAAATGTTTTGCTCAGGTGCTCAGGGATATCGTATGTTGCCTGGTTAACATTCTGCAGCATGCTCACATGGTCTTTCTCAGAAGCAACAGGAAACTAAAACAGAAATAACAGATTCTAAGTTTTATTTATTTGAGATTATACGCAGAGATTTGGTTATCAGTAACTGGGAAAATCTCACTCACTTCACCAGTAGAGAGTGCAAACAGCAGTACTCCTAGGGACCACCAGTCAGCTGAATGGCTGTAAGGACCTCCAGAGAGGACTTCAGGGGCTGCAATGACAAGATAAAAGATAACCGTTAAGGGGATGTTAAAGAGATACTAAACTCATTTTTTTTTCTTTAATGATTCAGATAGAGCATACAATTTTAAGCAACTTTCTAATTTACTACTATTATCTTAGGAACCAGCCCATTTTTGGTTCAGAACCTGGGTTATGCTTGCTTATTGGTGGCTAAATGTAAAAATTGCATGCTCTAGCTGAATGATGAAAGCAAAAATTTGGGTTTAGTATCCCTTTAAAAATTATACTAATGGTTCAGGGAGAGTGTGCAATTTTAAAGTTTCCAATTTACTACTGTTAGCAAATGTACTTAGTTTTTTTGGTATCCCTTGTTAAAGAGTAAACCTCAGAAGGCTCATGGGAGATCAGTAGTGTGCATGTGTCTTTGGCACTCCATGACATATTACAGGGGACAGGGAAACAAAAGTAAACTTTGAAATTCATCAGAAAAATAATGTAAAGTTGGTTTAAAAGTGTTATTGATTTGTCATTTTATTATCTATTAATTGAATCTGCAATTCTACTGTATTTATCCTCCTTTAAAGGGACATGAAACCCATCTTTTTTTCCTTCACAATTCAGATAGAGCATACAAATGTAAACAACTTTAGAGTTTACTTCTACTATCAAATGTGCTGCATTACCTTGATATCCTTTGTTTAACATAAAGCAATTCACTACTGGAAGTTAGCTGAACACATTAGTGAGCCATTGACAAGAAGCATTTATGTGCAGATACCAATCAGCAGCTAGCCTTGAGTAGTGCACTGCTGCTCCTGAGACTACCTAGGTAAGGTTTTCAGCAAAGGATACCAAGAGTCGGAAACAAATTACATAATAGAAGCAAACTGGAAAGATGCTTAAAATATCATGTTCTGTCTGGATCACGAAAGAGGAAAATTGGGTTTTATGTCCCTTTAATGATGCATCAAGTAAAAAAACAAAACAAAGAAAGTGTGTTGTAAATATCAAAATAGATAAAGGGGAACATATATATATATATATATATATATATATATAGATAGATAGATAGATAGATAGATAGATAGATAGATAGATAGATAGATAGATACAACTTACCCATATAATGTAGGGTTCCACAAATGGTATAAGCACGCTCTCCAAAAGAAAGTTGACGTGAAAGGCCAAAATCGGTAAGCTTCAAATGCCCTATAAAGATGCATCAGAATTATATAACACTGTTGTCTTTCCATCACTATAACAGATATCAACACAATGAAAATCACAATTTACCTCTCTCATCTAGAAGAATGTTTTCCATCTGCAGGATTGAAATGTTGGAATTACAAACTTGATTGTTGCAGTATTTCAGTACAGATATATTTAAGAGTTATTCTGTAAGCGAGATGCCCTCTTACCTTCACATCACGGTGTATAATGCCTACATCATGGAGATATACTGTGGGAATAAAGTAGGATCACATGTAAACCACATCCCAAGTTTTGAAATGTATATAATTACACTTTTCTCAAGTTCACTGATGATGGTATATGAAGTCAGCAGCAACAGATATAGATACAACTGTTCACTGTGATTTTTTATTTTATCTCTGAAAAGAACGTACATTCCCCCAAGTGCTTTTCTTGCAGTTCCTCTCTCTACCCCTGTGCATAGACCTAATATTACTTTATTGTCTCCCAGCTTCACCCCTATCTGTATCTATTATTGTGTAATTACTGGTCCCACCTCTCAGATCACAAAGAAAGGAACTTACCTAACACAGAAACCATCTCTGCTGCAAATAATCGTACTGTGTTTTCTTCAATACACTTTACAGAAGTCCATAATGTATAGAGGTCTCCAAAACTACAGTAAGAACACACTAAAAGAGAACAGAAAAAACACTTATTTATATTTTGTAATTGCATGTTTTAGCTAATACATTTTTACTTGTGAAACAATTCATTATTATTTTTTTACAACAAACACTTCTATTTACTTGATAAAAACTTTGATGTGAAGCAAAAGACAGAAATAAAAGGAAACATATGGGAATGGAAATTTCAAGTAGTGAGTATGTTTGGCACTTTCAATTTATATAGATAGACAGACAGACATATATACATTTATACAGTGGTGGGATTCAGAAATGTTAGGAAAGTGTTATCTAACAGATTCTCTACTGCCTCTTGTGTGTAAGTGTATGTGTTTGTGGGTATGTGTGTAAGTATATGTGTTTGTGGGTATGTGTGTAAGTGTATGTGTTTGTGGGTATGTGTAAAGTATATGTGTGGGTATGTGTGTAAGTATATGTGTTTGTGGGTATGTGTGTAAGTATATGTGTTTGTGGGTATGTGTGTGTAAGTGTATGTGTTTGTGGGTATGTGTGTAAGTATATGTGTTTGTGGGTATGTGTGTAAGTATATGTGTTTGTGGGTATGTGTGTAAGTGTATGTGTTTGTGGGTATGTGTGTAAGTATATGTGTTTGTGGGTATGTGTGTGTAAGTGTATGTGTTTGTGGGTATGTGTGTAAGTATATGTGTTTGTGGGTATGTGTGTAAGTATATGTGTTTGTGGGTATGTGTGTAAGTATATGTGTTTGTGGGTATGTGTGTGTATGTGTGTGTAAGTGTGTGTGTGTAAGTGTATGTGTTTGTGGGTATGTGTGTAAGTATATGTGTTTGTGGGTATGTGTGTGTAAGTGTATGTGTGTGTAAGTGTGTGTAAGTATATGTGTTTGTGGGTATGTGTATGTAAGTATATGTGTGTGTAAGTATATGTGTTTGTGGGTATGTGTGTGTAAGTATATGTGTTTGTGGGTATGTGTGTGTAAGTGTATGTGTGTGTAAGTATATGTGTTTGTGGGTATGTGTGTGTAAGTGTATGTGTGTGTAAGTGTGTGTAAGTATTTGTATTTGTGGGTATGTGTGTGTTGTCATGTGTGTGTGGGGGTGTGTGTTTGTGTTGTGTGTATATATATATATATATATATATATATATATATACTTGCTGTCTAGCTAAAATATATTATTATTTTGAAATTAAGGAAGTATTCTGGATCTTGTAATTGACTCTGCTTTGTTTTCTGTGTAGACTATATAGCTACTGACACAGTCAATATAGACTGTGAGCTCTCCGGAGCAGGGCCCTCTTCCTCCTGTACTAGATTTGTTTAGTTTTGTTATGTTTTGTATTTTATCACAAATCCTTGTCATTGTATACCCCTATCATTGTACCCAGCGCTACGGAATGTGGCTGCGCTATACAAATAAATGATAATAATAATAACAGTGAAACAATAAGACTGAGACAATAGGGAAGCTAAACTAGCCATAGGGCCAGATGCCTGTGCGTGACTCACTGATAAAGAGATGCTGCTGTCCCTGCCAGCTTTCCCCTAAGCACTGAATAAAAGGATGCTTGACCTGCCTCTGGGAGGAAAGAAACAAAGTGTCAGTTAAATGTGATGAGTTATTTATATAAAACAAATGCACTAGAATCACGGATGGGCACCTACCTGTATGGTTACCTCTTCCTTGCATTGCTTTACTGTATTACGTCGCAGAACCTCTCCTTTGGGTAGCACCTGAAACAGACCATAACTTTGTTGATAAATTTCACATAAGTGTGTCTGTTAGATCAGACTATTATAAAACAGGCATCACTGACCTTCAGTGCAAACACCTTCTCTTGTGTACTGTCCAGAACTTTCAGCACTGGCCCAATGGATCCTTTAGCAACACATCCTAATATCTAGGACAGAAACAAAATGTTATGCCATTAATAGCTGTTTCTTACTTCACATTAACTTGTGTGTAAATTCATTCAAGCAAGTGATGAATACTGCTGTTTCAGTGAAATAGAAGTAAGGATCCACAAATGGTTTATTATTGTTAGCTTTATTTTTATTGTGCCAACAGAATCTGCAGGTACAATAAATACAAGCAAGACAGACTGGGACTGAAGGGTTACAGGGTCATGCTTCTTTAAGTGTTTGTATCTGTAATGTGGTTACTTACAAACAGATATGTAGAGTGTCTGGTCTGTTTATTAATAAGGTTGTCACGTCTCCCCTGTATTCATAAAAACGTGTAAAATTCTGAGTATTTGATTCAATAAAGTTAAAGGGGTAGTACTGCATGTATTCCTGATGCAGACAGACAATAAGCACAAGCATCTGTATATAACATTGTTTAGATTGAAGCCCGTGTATATAACTATTTGCACAGAACACTATCTTTATTCATGGTATTTATAACCTCAGTTGCAATTATAAATTGCTGGGTTACATTTAATGAACACAAACATTAGGAGCATACCTGTGTGTGCTGTTCCCACTACACTATAATGTTGCCTTGCCACTGCAAGACCCACCCAAAGGTCCCACACCCAAAAGCAAACCCTACCTACTGTTATCACCCCACCTACAGAGCCCCCTAACCTCAATATAGTCAACTACATGAATCCTCAGCATTGTCTTTTTCCATTGAAGCTAATGTTTCTCATCTTCTCTCATATTAAAGGAGATCATTTTTTCTGTGATTGAAATCTAGCTTGACGTTAACTATGTGTTTAACTTGATTGTATCAGCCAATAGGATTTTTTCACCTTTAATTACGATTGGCTGATAGAATTCTATCAGCAAATCGGAATTCAAGGGACGCCATCTTGGATGACTTCCCTTAAAGGAACCTTCATTTTTCGTAAGCCGTTGATTGAAGAAGATGCTCTGCGCCGGATGTCTTGAAGATGGAGCCGCTTCGCGCCGGATGGATGAAGATAGAAGATGCTGTCTGGATGAAGACTTCTTGTCGCCTGGAGGACCACTTCTTGCCGCTTGGATGAAGACTTCTCCCGGCTTTGTTGAGGACTTCTTGCCGCTTGGATGAAGACTTCTCCCCGATTCGTTGAGGATGGATGTCGGGTCTTCAAAAACTGTAAGTGGATCTTCAGGGGTTAGCGTTAGGTTTTTTTAAGGGTTTATTGGGTGGGTTTTATTTTTAGCTTAGGGTTTGGGTGGAAAAAGAGCTAAATGCCCTTTTAAGGGCAATGCCCATACAAATGCCCTTTTCAGGACTATGGGGAGCTTAGGTTTTTTTAGTTAGGATTTTATTTGGGGGGTTTTGTTGTGTGGGTGGGGGGTGTTTGTATTTGTTTTTTTACAGGTAAAAGAGCTAATTTCTTTGGGGCAATGCCCCGCAAAAGGCCCTTTTAAGGGATATTGGCAGTTTAGTTTAGGCTAGGATTTTTTTTATTTTGGGGGGGGATTTTTTATTTTGATAGGGCTATTAGATTAGGTGTAATTAGTTTAAATATTTGATCATTTCTTTTTTATTTTGTGTAATTTAGTGTTTGTTTGTTTTTCTAATTTAGTTAATTGTATTTAATAAATGTAATTTATTTAATTTAGTTAATTTATTTAATTATAGTGTAAGGTTAGGTGTTAGTGTAACTCAGGTTAGGTTTTATTTTACAGGTAAATTTGTATTTATTTTAGCTAGGTAGTTAGTAAATAGTTAATAACTATTTACTAACTAGTCTACCTAGTTAAAATAAATACAAACTTAGCTGTGAAATAAAAATAAAACCTAAGCTAGCTACAATGTAACTATTAGTTATATTGTAGCTAGCTTAGGGTTTATTTTACAGGTAAGTATTTAGTTTTAAATAGGAATTGTTTAGTTATTAATAGTTGGTGTTATTTAGATTTATTTTAATTAAATTAAAGTTAGTGGGTGTTAGGTTTAGACTTAGGGTTAGGGGTTAATAACTTTAGTACAGTGGCGGCAACGTTGGGGGCGGAAGATTTGGGGTTGATAAATGTAGGTAGGTGGCGGCGATGTTAGGGGCGGCAGATTAGGGGTTAACAAGTGTAATGTAGGTGGCGGCGGTGTCGGGGCGGCAGATTAGGGGTTAATAACTAATGTAGGTGGCGGCAACATTGGGGTGGCAAATTAGGGGTTAATAAGTATAATGTAGGTGGTGGCGATGTCGGGGCGGCAGCTTAAGGGTTAATAATATTTAACTAGTGTTTGCGATGCGGGAGTGTGGCGGTTTAGGGGTTAATATGTTTATTATAGTGTCGGCGATGTCCGGAGCGGCAGATTAGGGGTTATTAATTTTATTTTAGTGTTTGCAATGCAGGAGGGCCTCGGTTTAGGGGTTAATAGGTAGTTTATGGGTGTTAGTGTACTTTTTAGCACTTTAGTTATGAGTTTTATGGTACAGCTTTGTAGCATAAAACTCATAACTACTGACTTTCAGTTTACGGTACGGATCTTGTAGTTATAGGCTGTACCGATCACTTTTTGGCCGGACAGGCAAACTCGTAATACCGACGCAAAGGAAGTCCCATTGAAAAAGGACTTTTTAAAAGCTGCGGTAGTTACGTTGCTTTACGGCCAAAAAAGTGTGTGGTGCCCCTAAACCTGAAAAACTCGTAATACCAGCAGTAGTGAAAAAGAGCCTTAACGCTGCTTTTTCACTCATACCACAAAACTCATAATCTAGCCGATAGTTTTTATATTTTTAGTATTAAAAAATGATTTTATATGATATATAAATTATTAGTGGTTTTCATATTAAATCCACAAGTTAAAGTGAGCTGTGATATCTCTCAGGAAATGTATGGGGGCAGGGAGTCTTGCATCTTGCCTGGTATATTGTGACATTTAGCTGGCATTCATGGGAGTAGGGGAACTGATTGGACAGTTTTAATATGGTATATGATGAGTGGCATAAATTATGGAAGGAAGTCATGTGGCATAAAACTGTAATAAGTGGTTGTAAAAGGCCCTTAATCTTAATCAAATGTAGTGTATTACTGGCCCACAGTAAGTAGGAGCAGGGGGCCACTCCATCTTGTCAAGTACAACTGGCATATAATATTAATAAAACATTTTATTCAACTATTATATATTTAACTCATGTAAAAGTCACGTGGAAGTGTGTATGTGTGTGTATCTGAGTCACTTGTGTGTGTGCTTGTCTGTATATATTTGTGGATTAACCATCCTCTTAGTGTGTATTCCTGTGGGTGCTTGTGTATGTGTAAGTGAGGATGTATGTGGCTTCTTGTCTGTGCTTTTTGGGTGCCTGTTTGTATGTATGTGGTGCCTGGTTTTGTGTATGTTGGTTTCTATGTGTATATGGTATCTGATGGTGCTTGCGTGCTGTGCGTGTCTGTGTGTATCTCAGTGGCGTATTTAAGTTTTGTGCTGCCCTAGGCACTCAAAATTCTGCTGTCCCCCTCCCCTCACCCCCCTAGGCTTTAGTCCTTTTTTGGTCATAATAATTTTTAGTCAGGGTGTAATGTGACCTCTCTTTATTTTATTTTTTTATGGCCAAAGGAAATGTTCATAAGGGCTTCATATTATATATATATATATATATATATATATATATTTATTTATTTATTTATATTGACACATTATATATATATTTTTTTCTCTTGTAAGGTGTATCCAGTCCACGGGTTCATCCATTACTTGTGGGATATTCTCCTTCCCAACAGGAAGTTGCAAGAGGACACCCACAGCAGAGCTGTCTATATAGCTTCTCCCCTAACTGCCACCCCCAGTCATTCTCTTGCAACTCTCGACAAGAAAGGAAGTATCAAGAGATATGTGGTGACTTAGTGTAGTTTTACCTTCAATCAAGAGTTTGTTATTTTTAAACGGTACCGGCGTTGTACTGTTTTTCTCTCAGGCAGAAATTAGAAGAAGAATTCTGCCTGGAGATTTGATGATCTTAGCGGTTTGTAACTAAGGTCCATTGCTGTTCTCACACATAACTGATTAATATGGGAAAACTTCAGTTGGGGGAGCGGCCTGCAGATTACCTGCTTTGAGGTATGTTCAGTATTTTTATTTCTAGAGAGAGGAATAAGTTCTAGAAAATGCTGACAGAGCCTTGTGTATTTGAGGTAAGCCTGATGCAGTGATTTAATAGCGACTGGGATCATGCTTACATAACAGGGTAATACTCATGTTAATATTCATATTGCTTAGTGAAAAAACGTTTACATGATTTCAAATAAATAGGACGTTTTTTCTCTGAGGGAGATAAGTCTTTATTTGGGGCCTAGTTTCCACATGGCTAGTCAGATACTCCTAGGAGTATTTTCTTAAGGCCCCGCTGACATCCAGTACATGGTGGGAGGGGCCTATTTTAGCACTCTAACTGCGCAGTTTTAATACAGACTGAGACATCCAGCTTCCCTAGAGGAGTCCTCTGGCATCTGAGAACCTTTTCAAAGGGGTTATTTCTGCACAAAATCATATTTAAGGGCCGGTAGGAGCCTCAGCAGAGCTGTGGCATGGTGCTCAATTGATTTTTAACGTTTTTTTAACGTTTTTCAATCCGGTTTGGGGCCTAAGGGGTTAATTATCCATTTGCAAGTGGGTGCAATGCTGCTTTAGTCCCTTATTTACACTGTAAAAATTTCAAAGATTTTACTGTATTTTTTCACTGTTTTGCAGTTTAAGTGCTAGTTTTTTTCTCTTAAAGGCACAGTAACGTTTTTGTTTAATTGCTGTTTCACCTTTATTAAAGTATTTTCCAAGCTTGCTTGTCTCATTACTAGTCTGTTAAACATGTCTGACATAGAGGAAACTCCTTGTTCAATATGTTTGGAAGCCATTGTGGAACCCTCTCTTAGAATGTGTACCAAATGTACTGATATTGCTATAAACTATAAAGACCATATTATGGCACTTAAAGATTTATCTCCAGGGGATTCTCTGACTGAAAAGAGGGAGATTATGCCATCTAACTCTCCCCATGTGTCAGAACCTATAACTCCCGCTCAAGTGACGCCAAGTACATCTAGCGCGTCTAATTCTTTTACCTTACAGGACATGGCGGCAGTTATGAATGCTACCCTCACAGAGGTATTCTCCAAACTGCCAGGGCTACAAGGAAAGCGAGACAGCTCTGGGGCTAGAATTAATACAGAGCTTTCTGACGCTTTATTGCCTGTGTCCGATATACCCTCACAATGCTCAGAAGCTGAAGCAGGTGAGCTTCTATCTGTAGGTGACATTTCAGACTCAGGGAAGGCATTACTTCAGTCTGATTCTGAGATGACAGCGTTTAAATTTAAGCTTGAACACCTCCGCTTATTGTTTAGAGGGGTTTTAGCGACTCTGGATGACTGTGACCCCATTGTGGTTCCAGAGAAATTGTGTAAAATGGACAAATACTTTGCAGTACCTGTTTACACCAATGTTTTTCCAGTCCCTAAGAGGTTTTCGGAAATTATTACTAAGGAATGGGATAGACCAGGTGTGCCGTTCTCTCCCCCTCCTGCTTTTAAAAAGATGTTTCCCATAGATGCCACCATACGGGACTCGTGACAAGACAGTTCCTAAAGTGGAGGGAGCAGTCTCCACCCTAGCTAACCGTACAACTATCCCTGTCGAGGACAGTTGTGCTTTCCTAGATCCTATGGATAAAAAATTGGAGGGTCTCCTTAAGAAAATTTTTATACATCAAGGTTTTATTTTCCAGCCTCTTGAATGCATTGCCCCAGTTACTGCTGCAGCGGCTTTTTGGTTTGAGTCTCTTGAGGAGGCTCTACAGGTGGAGACCCCGTTAGACGACATTCTAGACAGGATTAAAGCTCTTAAGTTAGCTAACTTCTTTATTTCTGACGCCATTTTTCATTTAGCCAAGCTAACGGCTAAGAATTCAGGTTTTGCCATTTTGGCGCGCAGGGCGCTATGGCTTATGTCCTGGTCAGCAGACGTTACTTCAAAGTCTAAGCTTCTTAACATCCCCTTCAAGGGACAGACCCTATTCGGGCCCGGTCTGAAGGAGATCATTTCTGATATTACTGGAGGAAAAGGTCACACCCTTCCTCAGGATAGGTCCAATAAGTTAAGGACCAAACAGAATAATTTTCGTTCCTTTCGAAACTTCAAGAGTGGGGCAGCTTCAGTTTCCTCTAATGCAAAACAAGAGGGAAATTTCGCCCAGTCCAAACCAGTCTGGGGACCTAACCAGGCTTGGAATAAGGGGAAGAAGGCCAAGAAACCTTCGGCTGCCTCTAAGACAGCATGAAGGAGTAGCCCCCGATCCGGGACCGGATCTAGTGGGGGGCAGACTCTCTCTCTTCGCCCAGGCTTGGGCAAGAGACGTCCAGGATCCCTGGGCATTAGAGATTGTTTCCCAGGGATATCTTCTGGACTTCAAAGCTTTATCTCCAAAGGGGAGATTTCATCTCTCACAATTATCTGTAAACCAGATAAAGAGAGAGGCATTCTTACGTTGTGTTCAAGACCTGCTGGTTATGGGAGTGATCCACCCAGTTCCAAAGCAGGAACAGGGGCAGGGCTTCTATTCAAATCTGTTTATAGTTCCCAAAAAAGAGGGAACTTTCAGACCAATCTTGGATCTCAAGATCCTAAACAAATTTCTCAGGGTCCCATCCTTCAAGATGGAGACTATCCGAACCATCCTCCCTATGATCCAGGAGGGTCAATATATGACTACCGTGGACTTAAAGGATGCTTATCTCCACATTCCGATTCACAGAGATCATCATCAGTTCCTCAGGTTCGCCTTCTTAGACAGGCATTACCAGTTTGTGGCTCTTCCCTTCGGGTTAGCCACGGCACCAAGAATCTTTACGAAGGTTCTAGGGTCCCTACTGGCGGTTCTAAGGCCACAGGGCATAGCAGTGGCTCCTTACCTAGACGACATTCTGATACAGGCGTCGACTTTTCAAATCGCCAAGTCCCATACGGACATTGTTCTGGCCTTTCTGAGGTCTCATGGGTGGAAGGTGAACGAAGAAAAGAGTTCTCTCTCCCCTCTCACAAGAGTTTCCTTCCTAGGAACAGATAGATTCAGTACAAATTAAAAAATTTCTGACAGAAGTCAGGTTATCAAAGCTTCTAACTTCCTGCCGTGCTCTTCATTCCACTTCTCGGCCGTCAGTGGCTCAGTGTATGGAAGTAATCAGCCTAATGGTAGCAGCAATGGACATAGTTCCTTTTGCAGGGTTTGTGGACTCAGGAGGAAGCTCTCCTTCCGATAAACATTCTGGAACTGAGAGCGATATTCAATGATCTTCAGGCTTGGCCTCAACTAGCTGCGGTCAGGTTCATCAGATTTCAGTCGGACAATATCACGACTGTAGCCTATATCAACCATCAGGGGGGGACAAGAAGCCCCCTGGCAATGTTGGAGGTTTCAAAGATAATTCTATGGGCAGAGGTTCACTCTTGCCATCTCTCAGCTATCCATATCCCAGGAGTAGAGGACTGGGAGGCGGATTTTCTAAATCGGCATACTTTTCATCCAGGGGAGTGGGAGCTCCATCCGGAGGTATTTGCCCAGCTGATTCAACTATGGGGCAAACCAGAAGTGGATCTGATGGCATCTCGTCAGAACGCCAAGCTTCCCTGTTACGGGTCCAGGTCAAGGGATCCCCAGGCAGCGCTGATAGATGCTCTAGCAGTGCCCTGGTCCTTCAGCCTGGCTTATGTGTTCCCACCATTTCCTCTCCTCCCTCGTCTGATTGCCAAGATCAAGCAGGAGAGAGCTTCGGTGATTTTGATAGCACCTGCGTGGCCATGCAGGACTTGCCGCTGAGGCAGGACCTTCTACTCCAAGGTCCATTCAAACATCCAAATCTAATTTCTCTGCGGCTGACTGCTTGGAGATTGAACGCTTGATTTTATCAAAACGTGGTTTCTCTGAGTCGGTCATTGATACCTTAATTCAGGCTCGAAAGCCTGTCACAAGGAAAATCTATCATAAGATATGGTGTAAATATCTTCATTGGTGTGAATCCAAGGGTTACTCATGGAGTAAAGTCAGGATTCCTAGGATATTATCTTTTCTCCAAGAAGGATTGGAGAAGGGTTTGTCAGCTAGTTCCTTAAAGGGACAGATTTCGGCTCTGTCTATTCTTCTGCATAAGCGTCTGGCAGATGTTCCAGACGTTCAGGCGTTTTGTCAGGCTTTAGTTAGAATCAAGCCTGTGTTTAAACCTGTTGCTCGCCATGGAGTTTAAATTTAGTTATTAAAGTTCTTCAAGGGGTTCCGTTTGAACCTCTGCATTCCATAGATATCAAGCTTTTATCTTGGAAAGTTCTGTTTTTGGTAGCTATCTCTTCGGCTCGAAGAGTTTCAGAGTTATCTGCCTTACAGTGTGATTCCCCTTATCTGATATTCCATACAGATAAGGTAGTGTTGCGTACCAAACCTGGATTTCTTCCTAAGGTGGTATCTAATAAGAATATCAATCAGGAGATTGTAGTTTTATTTACAAGCTACTAAGGATTTTCGTCAAACATCTGCATTGTTTGTTGTCTACTCTGGACAGAGGAGAGGCCAAAAGGCTTCGGCATCTTCTCTTTCTTTTTGGCTGAGAAGCATAATCCGTTTAGTTTATGAGACTGCTGGCCAGCAGCCTCCTGAAAGAATTACAGCTCATTCCACTAGAGCGGTAGCTTCCACATGGGCTTTTAAAAATGAGGCCTCTGTTGAACAGATTTGTAATGCGGCGACTTGGTCTTCGCTTCATACTTTATCTAAATTCTACAAATTTGATACTTTTGCTTCCTCGGAGGCTATTTTTGGGAGAAAGGTCTTGCAGGCAGTGGTGCCCTCCGTTTAAGTTCCTGCCTTGTCCCTCCCTTCATCCGTGTCCTAAAGCTTTGGTATTGGTATCCCACAAGTAATGGATGAACCCGTGGACTGGATACACCTTACAAGAGAAAACAAAATTTATGCTTACCTGATAAATTTCTTTCTCTTGTGGTGTATCCAGTCCACTGCCCGCCATGTCATTTTAAGGCAGGTGTTTTTTATTTTTAAACTACAGTCACCACTGCACCCTATAGTTTCTCCTTTTTCTTGCTTGTCTTCGGTCGAATGACTTGGGGTGGCAGTTAGGGGAGGAGCTATATAGACAGCTCTGCTGTGGGTGTCCTCTTGCAACTTCCTGTTGGGAAGGAGAATATCCCACAAGTAATGGATGAACCCATGGACTGGATACACCACAAGAGAAAGAAATTTATCAGTCAAGCATAAATTTTGTTATATACACATATACACAGGGGCGAAACTACAGGGGGTGCAGAGGTCACAATTGCGACTGCCCCCCAAGTGGCCTGCACTGATATCATGTGAGTGTGACATGATGCTTCACTGGTGTCTATGACTACAGGGGTTAGTGTTTCTTTTTTACCCATTGGGTTTATGTGTGTATTTATGCATGTATGTGTATGTGTGTGTGTGTGTGTGTGTATGTATGTATGTGACTGGGTGTGAATGTTTGTGGAACCAGCAAATTACAGACCTTGTTACCACAGCATGGGGGGGAGGGGGTAAACAGTGTCACTATACAGTACCACTATATACAGTACGGGGGGGCTGGACCATGTCACAGACTACTGTGGTCACTTTATAAAGTACTGGGGCGGGTAGGGTCAAGCCAGCCAACTCACCGACAGATTACAGACTGTGTCACTGACTCACTATTTACAGTACTGGTGGGTTAAACAGTGTCACTATATACAGTAATAGGGGGTCAGACCATCTCACAGACTGTGGGCACAGGGTACCTCCTTTTGCAGACATGAAATCTGATTCACATTTGTGTTAAATATATATAAAAAAAAAAGATATGTATCAAATTCACTTTTTGGTGGGGGGCCCTTCCCAGAGTCATGCACCTGGGCCCTGTGGTTTCTAGTTACGCTTCTGTATATACACACACATATATATATAGTGTGTCTCCTACTCGCTCATGCTATATATTTGTTGGGCTGGCTATACACATGTGGTATGGGATCTCCTGATGACATCACTGCTCATGTGAAAGCTGTGCCGAGCATTTTAAAAGCTTGTGCCTTGTTCCAAGCAGTTGCGAGTCCCGGGAGCAATGAGGCATGACAATGGACAGTCCTAACATGTTGACTGCACACACTCCCACCCCCGGCAGACAAAATATGCAAATGAGCTGTGATGTCTGCAATGAGCTCCGTAACAGCACTGAAGCTGTATCTCTGCCAGCATCTCACTCACAGCAGTGTTTTCAAATTAGATCTCTTCTGCTAGTGCTCTGCTGTGCTGTGCTGTGTATTGCAGTCTGTAACTGTTTATTTGCAAGATATGAATAGCAGGTAATAGCTCATTACGGACAGCTCATTAGCATATTTTATCTGGCAGGGGTGTGTGCTTTACATGTTCGCACTGCTCTTTTAAAAGGGCGTCCCAGCAAAATCTTCTGGACATTCAGTAATATGGAAGTTTTAGACACTGCTTTATTTGAATAAGGAACACCGCTCCTATTGAGGCTCCCCAATCTGCCGCCCTAGGCCCATGCCTTGTCTGCCTAGGTGATAATATGCCCCTGGTGTATCTGTTTGTATGTGTCTGTGTGAGTCTTCTTGTATATCTGAGTGTATATTTCTGTGTGTGATTCTGTATGTGTCTGTTTATGTGTGTGTCACTGTGTGTGTGTGTCTGTATGTGTTATTACCTCTGTATGTCTGAGTGTGTTTCTATGTGTATGTGAATCTATGTTTGTGAGTATGTGTTTCTATGTATGTGTGGGGGGTCCTGATTAATGGTTTTGTAAGGGGCTGTACAAGGATTTCAGTAGTATGTTAGGACTGTACATGTATGTCAGCAGTTTTCTGGAAATGTACATGTCAGCAGTATGCTAGGGCTGTACATGGATGTTAGTAAAATAAATATATATATATATATATTTTTTCCCATTAAAATTCTGTTTTTATAGCCTTATTTTTATAATTTCTTAGGTGCTTTGCTTCCCTTGTATTTAAACTATTAGATATAGAATTTCTGTTTTTAGTACTTAGGCCACTGAATTGTACTTGCCCCATTGTTCCAAAATTGCCAGTCCTGCATTTTTTTATGCATTAGTTGCATAAGGGAGTTTCTGGTTTTAACATGTGGTCAGATTGGAAGCCTTATTTGTGTGCTTGGGCCAGAATTCAGTCTACACCAAAATCGCTATTATTTAAAAAGATAGATAATGCCTTTACAACCTATTCCCCAGCTTTGCACAATTAACATTGTTATATTAATATACGTTATAACTGTTTAATTTAATTTCTGACTGTTAAAGCCACTATAGACAGCCTCTTATCACATGCTTTTTTATTAGCTTTTTCACAAAGAGACTGCTTATTTATGTGTGTCATATAGATAACATTGTGCTCTCCCCCGTGGAGTTGTGCAGGACACAGCACTAACTGGCTAAAATGCAAGTCAATAGATAATAAATAAATAGCCCTGAGATAAGGGGACTGTCTGCAGAGACTTAAATACAAGATATTAGATACAATTCTAGTCGTCATTGTGTAACCTGCTAATTTAATCGTAAATTTAAGTAACCTCTATTAGGTTCATATATGTGCTTCTTAGGCGTATCATAGCCACTGCCTCACTAGCCTCTGAGCTCACCGCACGTCACTGATATATACTGTATATATATATATATATATATATATATATATATATATATACAGTGCCCTCCACTAATATTGGCACCCTTGGTAAATATGAGCAAAGAAGACTGTGAAAAAGTGCTTTTAATGTTTAACCTTTTGCTCTTTTGTTCAAAGAACACACAAAAATACTCTGCTCTCATGGATATCAAACAATTGCAAACACAACACAGGTTTATAAAAAATAAAAAAAATATCTTTGTTCAATATATGTGTGTTACAATTATTGGCAGCCCTATGAATTCATATGTGCAAAATATATTTGAAGTATATTTCCACTGATATTTTATATTTTTTAGTATGCCTGGGTGACTAGGAACAGGAAATTGTTCAACCATGACTTCCTGTTTTACAGGGCTATAAATATGAGGTAACATATAGGCCAAATTCCCTTAGTCATTCGCCACAATGGGTAAGACCAAGGAATATAGCTGTGATGTGCTGCAAAGGTTGTTGAGCTTCCCAAAATAGGAAGTGGCTATACGAAAATAGCAAAAGCATTGCAAATGCTCATTTCCATCATCAGGGCAATAATGAAGAAGTTTCAATCAACTGGAAATGTTATAAATCCACCTAGAAGAGGACGTGTGTCTGTATTGTCTCAACGCACTCTGAAGACGATTGTTCCATTGGCCAAAATATCTCCAAGGATCACAGCTGGAGAATTGCAGAAGTTAGTTGCGTCTTGGGGCCAGAAAGTCTCCAAAACTAAAATCCCACATCATCTACATCACTACAAGTTCTTTGGAAGGGTTTCAAGAAAAAAGCCTCTACTCTTATCCAAAAAGAAACTTAAATGACTTCAATTTGCCAGATACTACTGGAACTTCAAATGGGACTAGGTTCTATTATCAGATGAAACCAAAATAGAGCTTTTTGGCAATAAACACCAGAAGTGGGTTTGGCACGCAAAGAGAGGCAGCCATGTGGAAAAGTACCTCATGCCCAAGGTTAAATATGGTAGTGGTTCTTTAATGTTTTGGGGCTGTTTTTTTGCCAGAGGACCTGGACATTTTGTAAGGCTACATGGCATCATGGACTCTATCAAATATCAACAGATATTTAATGAACACCTGATTACCTCTGTCAGAAAGCTTAACATGAGCCATGGTTGGATCTTCAAGCAGAACAATGATCCAAAACATACCTCAAATCAATTTAAAAAATGGTTTACTGACCACAAAATCAAGGTCCTGCCATGGCCATCCCATTCCCCTGACTTGAACCCCATAGAAAATCTGTGGGGTGAACTGAAGAGCAGAGTCCACCAGCATTGATCTAAAAATGTTAAGGATCTGGAGAGATTCTGTATGGAGGAATGGCCTCAGATCCCTTGTCATGTCTTCTCCAGCCTCATCAGGCATTATAAGAGAAGACTCAGAGCTGTTATCTTGGCAGGTAGCACAAAGTATTGACTAAAAGGGTGCCAATAATTGTGGCACACATATATTTAACAAATATATATATTTATACAGTATATATAATGGAATAAGTAGGAGGGCACTCACGGGTCTTACCAAAAATATTCCTCTTTATTTATACATTTCACAACATAGCAAAGTCGATGTTTTGGCTGTTCTAGGCAGCCTTTTTCAAGCAAATATACAATTTATGCATATAGTCAATATACAAACTGCCATATACATACCAAAAATAAGCAAAAAATGCATCCAATAAATACAAAAGAAACCCCATTGTTTTCTCCCCTTAAAAATAATCACCTTCATTTATGTGTTAATCTTATACTGTAAAAAATGAAAGGTAATTGGAAATCAATTGGTCAGACCTTATCTGTCCGTCTAAAGGTCAGGAAAATAACAAACAAACTTGATGTCCATACAGCCACCAAAACCAATTACTTAGGTGAGACCCAACCGGCCAGGACAGAACTCCGCCAAATGCTTCACCCCTCTGCAGACGGACCTTCACGATAAGCAACCAATCCCAGGGCTGCAGCAGTGACGTATCCGTGTGAATGTTGAAATCTGCCTTGGAGCTGGTACAGGCTGTGCGGACTGAGTGGAAGTGCCAACATATAAACTGTCACGCTGGTGTGGTAAATAATCCAAAGAAGAGATGGTGCACAGTTCGTATTAAAATTCAAAACTTTATTACATCTGTTAAAATCTAGGAAGAGGTGACAGCAGCAAAAATCGGGAAAGCATAGCACCCTGGCTTACGTGTTTCGGGTTACGCCGTAATCATAGCCAATGTAAGCCGTAACACGTAAGCCAGGGTGCTATATGCTTTCCCGATTTTTGCTGCTGTCATCTCTTCCTAGATTTTAATGGATGTAATAAAATCTTTTTGTAATAAAGATATATAAACCTAGTTTGTATGCATATAGATATCTAAGAACTGGCAGACAGCTATTTACATTATAAGACAAGTATTGGTTACTCAATAAATGTACACACTGTATCAGAAAATGTTACCCTCGTCGTTATCAATGTAAATGTAACACTCAAATGTCTATGATGTTGCAACCTTAAATAGCACACTATTATACACAAACTCAATGTTGTTACTCACAGTGTTAAAACCTCCAGAGGCTGTGAGAGGCCAATAGATCTCAAAAAGGCCTTAGCATAAAAACATATCGATTTAAACACCCTATACATAGTTCTAACTAGACATCCTAATATCACTCATCAATATAAATAATGCAGATAATGCAACAATTTTGCAAAATGTGCTATTGAGCAAACTGTAATATGAAGCATATAATTATTTACCTTGCTGTTATAGTGCAACGGCTAGAGACACCGTAATCCAGGATACAAGTATGCTAATGCAGGTGTGAGGCCATTTGTTAATAGACCGCATATTGATACGTCATTACGTAACATCACTGCTGATTGGACCCATGGCAGTGGGTGCGTGACGATATTGCACCAAAACATTCTACATTGGGACACAGCCCATCGTGGTTGACAGCCTTCCTTTGGATATCCAACATGGATCACACCAGCATACATGAAGGGAAAGCTACATCTTTGGTTACACAAGATTTTGATGATGATGAAGCGCTATTTGCGTATACAGATGAGGATGCTGAGCGCATTCTACAGGCATGTGATGTGGAAAAAATTGGAGAATCACCTCTTAACATATATCATAGATTGCTAAATATAAAGTGAAAAAAGTGGACTTTAATTTGCACTCAAATTATTTAGCTGATTATTATAAAAAGAAACACATTCCGTATGTTTCCGTATTAAAAATCAGCCCACCATTGGACGCAACAATGTTGAGTTTTGTAAAAAATGGTGTTACATAGCAAATAAATGTTCCCTAGATTGGGTTCTTTTGGTTATAGAGGAAGTTACTAGGTTAAATAAAATTACAAAAGGTGAAATTGAATTGTTGGAATCAGATAAAATAGTTTGCTTGTTTAATGATACAGTGAAGACTGGTTGGGAAAATTAAAAGCACAGTTGGATAAATACAAACAAGAATTAACCAGTTTCAAAAATAAAAAATTACATACTGTAGAAACTGATTACAAAGAGACACGTGTTTACCCTTGGCTAAGTGGCAAGCCCTCTTTCCATCCATTGAGTTTGTGTATAATAGTGTGCTATTTAAGGTTGCAACATCATAGACATTTGAGTGTTACATTTACATTGATAACGATCGAGGGTAACATTTTCTGATACAGGGTGTACATTTATTGAGTAACCAATAGTTGTCTTGTAATGTAAATAGCTGTCTGACAGTTTTTAGATATCTATATGCACACAAACTAGGTTTATATATCTAGAGGTTTTTATTGTTAGTATAAGATTAACACATAAATGAAGGTGATTATTTTTAAGGGGAGATAACAATGGGGGTTCTTTTGTATTTATTGGATGCATTTTTTGCTTATTTATGGTATGTATATGGCATTTTGTATATTGACTATATGCATAAATTGTATATCTGCTTATTGACATATGATATATGTTTATTGTAGATTGTCTTGAAAAAGGCTGCCTAGAACAGCTGAAACGTCGACTTTGCTATTGTAACACTCGTGGGATACTCCTCTATCAGACCAAACTTGGCCAGTAGTCTTGCAATCCTGGCGTCGAGCTGGAATGATAGGTAATATCCCAGAGCAGAGAAAGTTAGTAAGATGAGGAAGGCGGCACTCACCACAGGCAGGGCAGTCCCCAGCGGCAACAGCAGAGCAGTCCAAGGATGAACCACTAGAATGGTCAGGCAGGCAGGGTTTGGCAACAGGAAAGCAGTCCAAGGATAAACTACTAGAATGGCCAGGCAGGCAGGGTTTGGCAACAGTAAAGCAGTCCAAAAGTTTAAGGGTTAAGGCAGGTAGAGTAGTCAGGCAGGCAGGTTCAGCAACAGTAATCAATCCAGCTGTGTAAGGGTTAAGTCAGGTAGAGTAGTCAGACAGGCAGGTTCAGCAACAATATTTAATCCAGCAGTTTAAGGGTTAAGGCAGGTAGAGTAGTCAGACAGGCAGGTTCAGCAACAATAATCAATCCAGCAGTGTAAGGGTTGAGGCAGGTAGAGTAGTCAGACAGGCAGGTTCAGCAACAATATTTAATCCAGCAGTTTAAGGGTTAAGGCAGGTAGAGTAGTCAGGCAGGCAGGTTCAGCAACAATAATCAATCCAGCAGTGTAAGGGTTAAGGTAGGTAGAGTAGTCAGACAGGCAGGTTCAGCAACAATATTTAATCCAGCAGTTTAAGGGTTAAGGCAGGTAGAGTAGTCAGACAGGCAGGTTCAGCAACAATAATCAATCCAGCAGTGTAAGGGTTAAGGCAGGTAGAGTAGTCAGACAGGCAGGTTCAGCAACAATATTTAATCAAGCAGTTTAAGGGTTAAGGCAGGTAGAGTAGTCAGACAGGCAGGTTCAGCAACAATATTTAGGCACATAGAAAGAACGATCTGTCACACACAGGAGCCCACAAAGTATCACCTATACTTGGGCAGTGACAGATCATTATTAGAACATTTAAATAAGCGCAGATTCGCGCCACTGAGCTCCAACCAGCATCCAGATTGTGCAGAGATGACATCAGCGCCGCATGCATCCGGAGCCGACACTGCCCCTGGCAACGAGCAAGGAAGGAGACGCCGCGCCCCTAGCAACAGCTAGAGCAGCGCGGCTTGACAGCTATGTTGTGAAATGTTTAAATAAAGAGGAATAATTTTGGAAAGACCCATGAGTGCCCTCCTACTTCTTCTGTTCCATTGCATGTTTTCTCTTGAAGAGTCACCTGGGCAATTCATTGAGGAAAGGGGAGTGAGTGCATGTTTCTTTGGATGAAATATAAAGATCCTGTGTTCCACGGATCATTGACATTGCACCCTCCTGAAGATAATACAGAGACTTACATTGTTGTCTCTCACCACACTGGGATTCAAGACTTTGTATGCTTTTTTTGTTTTAATAACACTAGCAGCAGCATTTTACATTGGGACACAGCCCATCGTGGTTGACGGCCTTCCTTTGGATATCCAACATGGATCACACCCGCATACATGAAGGGGAAGCTACAGCTTTGGTTACACAAGATTTTGATGATGATGAAGCGCTATTTGCATATACAGATGAGGATGCTGAGCACATTCTACAGGCATGTGATGGGGAAAAAATTGGAGAATCACCTCTTAACATATATCATAGATTGCTAAATATAAATAAAGAGAAAAGAGGTGGACTATAATTTGCACTCAAATTATTTAGCTGATTATTATAAAAAGAAACACATTCCTAGGGGTTTCTGTATTAAAAATCAGCCCACCATTGGACGCAACAATGTTGAGTTCTGTAAAACAAAATGGTGTTACATAGCAAAAAATTGTTCCCTAGATTGGGTTCTTTTGGTTATAGAGGAAGTTACTAGGTTAAAGAAAATTAAAAAAGGTGAAATTAAATTGTTGGAATCAGATAAAATGGTTTGCTTCTCTAATGATACCAGTGAAGACTGGTTGGGAAAATTAAAAGCACAGTTGGATAAATACAAACAAGAATTAATCAGTTTCAAAAATAAAAAATTACATACTGTAGAAACTGATTACAAAGAGAAAAGTGTTTACCCTTGGCTAAGTGACAAGCCCTCTTTCCATCGTAGGAGATTTAGGGATAACCGCACTAAACAGAGTATGCACACTACAGATACTAGCGGGGGAGATTCAAGTGGACAAGAAGGGTCCAGTAACACAAATACTTCCAGATACACATAGAGTGCAAACTAGATCTCAGTACAAAACTGCCCCTCATTCAAAAAAGGAGGTAGGAAAAGGGTCAGAAACCATGTCAAACGGGGTGGGCACCAAACCAAAACTCAAAATGTAAATACGGACTGTGACATCATCAATCTTAGCAGTCGTCAACTTAGTGAATCTGAGATTCGATTGCTCAATAAAGGGCTAAATTATGTACCAACTCCTAAGATTGATGAATTTGATAACCAGATTGACTTAGCCAGATCCCAGTGCCAAATTAAGTTAAAATACTTTTTTTTTTTAAATCTACCAATAATTCAGCTTTATCTGGACATAAACCTAAGTTTAAAAGTAAATCTAGATTTCATCCACCTACCACACATTTCTCTTTTAAGACCTTTACCTTTTTATGTTCAGTTGAAATTAATAAAAAAATTGCAAGCCTTCGTGATGATGACTCTATTATTATAAGATCTGCCGATAAGGGTGGAGCTATAGTTGTTTTGGACCATTCATACTATAGATCAGAATTACTTTCTCAACTTAATGACACTGTTACATATAGGGTATTACCAAAAAATCCTACCAAAGAATTTAAATTGTCATTGGAAAAAACACTATCTATGGCGTTGCAGGGCATGTATATAGATAAACCAACATTTAAATTCATGACCACTGACCATCCCAGATTTCCATTTATTTATACCATTCCTAAAATTCACAAAAATGCAGTCTCTCCCCCCGGACGCCCGATTGCTTCCGCTATTGGGGCTCTCTATCAAAGTGTGGCCCAATATGTGGATTACTTTTTACAAGACACTGTTAAAAAAACAGAAATATATCAGAGCGCCACCCTGTGGAGGCTGGGTCTATATGAAGCTATAAAGCGCCACAAATTAGAAAGTTTATGTTGATGACAATAACAATTTATTCAAGGTGAAATAACAGGTCAATATTAAAATTTCATAGATCCATGTAATTAACAATTCAGATAAACTTAAAACACAAGATGATAAAATGGTTAAAAACAGATGCTTAAAATCAAACCAAATACTAAAAGGTGTGATATGATCACAGTTTGCAATATACACAGTTAACAGTAATCTTGACTGTTACAAATGGTTACAATACTTTGTGATGTAAGCTAATAAATGTTAAATTGAATGGGGTCGCAACGATCGGCCCTGAAATATTCCGGATCGCACCATTTGTATATGGCTACAATCAATAGTATAAGTGATTAATATATGTCACAAAATAACACAACTAATGAATGATATGCTCACACCAGGAGTGGATAATTATGAAATAATAAGTCACAGATTAGCAGCGGTGTAGGAGACTAAAGTTTGGCAAAAATTAGTGATAGGTGACTAATACAGTTGCGAGCGTGTGGTGTTGTGTGGCGTGGATAATTAAAGTGTTAATGTAGATGAGTGAAAGTTATTTCAACTCTCGCTTTAGCTGTGGCTTTAACCAAAGATTGATGAGTTCCTTATAAAGTTGCAATCTCGTGACTAATACACGATAGGCTCATACCAAGAGCTTATACTATGTGCTTAACAGTGTTGAAATCTGTCAACGGTTGGCTATGGTGTAGACAAACAAAAATAGGCTGGTACCTAATATAATTGAGCGGTGGGCCTATAATGATGTACAATGGGTAAAGTGGATTAAAAGTGTAACATAAATATTTGGAACAGACAAGTGTGGTAACAAAAAACAGTGTAGAAAGATACAATAACACAGTGGAGTTGAAACAAAAATCTTCCTTAAAACTGACACTGATATTTTAAAAGTGCAAAAAACATTGCGTTCAAAAAATGTATATATATATACAAATACAAAAATGCAAAAAAGTGCTAGTGTAACAGTCATATTCTTAAAAATGGCTGCAGATACGTGTGAAAAAATAATCAAGGTGAAATCCAAAGGTGAGGGTAACTCAAAAACAAATGCAAAAGTACATAGGATCCCAAACGTTTGTACTAAGTGTCAAATAGCAGTTCCCATATTCAGTGTATGAGTGTTTCCTAATCCTCTTAGACGAAAAAGTTAGTGTTTGATTTCAACGTTGGTTCAGGAAAGGTCCTTCTGCCAAAGAGAAATAAATAATGGTATAGATTGTTTTAAAAGGGGGTAAATATCAAAATGCTCCTTACCAGTCAACGCGTTTCGGTCTTCCAGTGACCTTTATCAAGACTGTCAAAGGGACACAATTCAAGGCAGTTTTATTGACAGATGCAACACTTCAATACAAGTTCTACTTACAAACAGTAAGTTCTTTCAGGCATTTCACAATTTATGTTGTGAACATATAGGGTCTTTGTCCGCTGATATAGGTCGCCACGGTTGTTCACAAACACCCTATATGTTTACAACATAAATTGTGAAATGCCTGAAAGAACTTACTGTTTGTAAGTAGAACTTGTATTGAAGTGTTGCATCTGTCAATAAAACTGCCTTGAATTGTGTCCCTTTGCGCTGTCCTCTTTTACACAGATCATTTGCCCACTTGCTTGTACGACCGGTGTGAGGAGAAACACACAGGGACAGAGAATGGCGGCACTGATAGGGAGTTAAAGAAACTTCACTCGAAACTTACTCAGTGTGCCTACTGTTTGCATTTACATCCTCCTTTGCTAGTTAGGAGGCTACAGAGCAGCAAGACTGTTTTGTTCATATTATTGATTGATTTCTTTAAAGCGCTGCTCACTACTTCTGCAAGTATCTATTTATTTGTCAGTTTTAAGGACGATTTTTGTTTCAACGCCACTGTGTTATTATTGTATCTTTCTACACCGTTTTTTGTTACCACACTTGTCGGTTCCAAATATTTATGTTACACTTTTAATCCACTGTACCCATTGTACATCATTATACACCCACCGCTCAATTATATTAGGTACCAGCCTATTTTTGTTTGTCTACACCGTAGCCAACCGGTGACAGAGTTAAGCACATAGTGTAAGCTCTTGGTATGAACCTATCGTGTATTAGTCACGAGTATGCAACTTTATAAGGAACTCATCAATCTTTGGTTAAAGCCACAGCTAAAGCGAGAGTTGAAATAACTTTCCCTCATCTACATTAACACTTTAATTATCCACTCCACACAACACCACACGCTCGCAACTGTATTAGTCACCTATCACTAATTTTTGCCAACCTTTAGTCTCCTACACCGCTGCTAATCGGTGACTTATTATTTCATAATTATCCACTCCTGGTGTGAGCATATCATTCATTAGTTGTGTTATTTTGTGACCTATATTAATCACTTATACTATTGATTGTAGCCATATACAAACGGTGCGATCCGGAATATTTCAGGGCCGATCATTGCGACCCCATTCAATTTAACATTTATTAGCTTACATAACAAATCATTTGTCTAACAGTCAAGATTACTGTTAACTGTGCATATTGCAAACTGTGACCATATCATACCTTTTAGTATTTGGTTTGATTTTAAGCATCTGTTTTTAACCATTTTATAATCTTGTGTTTTAAGTTTATTTGAATTGTTAATTACATGGATCCATGAAATTTTAATATTGACCTGTTATTTCACCTTGAATAATTTGTTATTGTCATCAACGTAAACTTTGTAATTTGTGGCGCTTTATACATAGCTTCATATAGACCCAGCCTCCACAGGGTGGCGCTCTGATATATTTCTGATTACTGACAAATGTGTTAGTTGACAACTAGGTGTCATCCTATCAGAGCCAGAGGTCTGTTAATCAGCAGGCGCTTAGTAAACCTCTCCACTGTTAAAAAAAACACCAACATTTCTCTTAGATTCAATTGAATTAATTAAACTTATACATGACCAGTCATTTTCTAAAAAGGTGCTGCTGGTCACACTTGATGTGGCCAGTCTTTACGCCATAATTCCACATGATTTGGGGTTACAGGTAGTTAGGACTAAATTACTCTCTGATGATGGTTATTTAGGCCCTCTTATTGAATTCATTATATAACTATTGGAGATTTGTTTAACACACAATTATTTTCGGTTTGAAAATACATATTATCTGCAGTTGGTTGGCACTGCCATGGGGTCTCCAATGGCCCCTGCATATGCCAATTTATTTATGGCATGGTATGAAGATACATTTTTTTTTAACATTAAAAATCCACATATTCTCTTATACCGTCGGTACATTGATGATGTGTTTTTTATTTGGGTTGGCAGTGAAGCTGAATTGAAATGTTGGTTTGAACAATTAAATAATAATCTGCCAAATGTTCAGTTCAAAATGGAATTTGATCAATATCAGATAAAAAAATTAAATCTTTGTATATTTAAGGATGATAATTTGGATCACTGCTTGCTTAAGACTAAATGTTTTCAAAACCTACTGATAGGAATACTCTTTTAAAATGTCAGAGTTTTCATCCCCCACAGTTAAAATTTGGAATCCTTAAATCTCAATTTTCTGAGAGTTATTAGAAATAATACTGATACTCAAGATAAGCTTTCTCAGATTCACATTATGCGGGTTAGATTTTTAAGTAGGGGGTACAAGCTAAAAGATATTATGAGAGTATGGAATGAAATTGAACATTTAGATCAACAAAGAGAAACAGTGTAAAAAATTGGTATATTTTGACTCAAGATCCATCATTGCCCTTTAAGGATTTCAAACCACCTCGGATGGTATATAAGAAAGGCAAAAGCCTTCAGTCTGTAATTGTTAAACACAATGTACATATTGGTACCCATACTTGGCTACCTAAGAAAAAATTTGGTTGTTTTAAATGTGGCAGCTGTGTCACTTGCAATACTATGATCACTGGTGACAAGTTCAGAGATCCCTATAAATCTCAATATTTTTCTATAAGACACAGATTAACCTGTTCTTCTGACTTTGTGATTTATGTGATTGTTTGCCCCTGTGGGAAATATTACGTTGGAAAGACCTGTACTACCTTCAGGGAACACCTTACTAATCACAAGAGTGCCATTAGGGCAGCATATAATAAAAACAGCAGTGGCCAGCCAGTAGCACGCCACTTTTTACAACATGGCCATACGGTGGCTATGTTGAGAACAATCCTTATAGACAGGGTACCCTTGCTTAAAAAAGGAGGCAATAGGGATGAAGAGCTCCTTAAAAAGGAAGCACGCTGGATACACCATTTGGGCACTATGTGCCCTAAGGGTTTGAATACTGAATTAGATTTATCATTGTTTTACTAAAGACAATGGAGCATAAATATTACCCTCTCTTTGGGTCTTATTCTATTTTGTTCTATTTTTGTTAAAAAAAAAAAAAAAAGGTCTATGTGGGGACATTTGGTCTCTAGAGACCGCGACGTCCATATGTCACTAATATATAATTTAGATGATTTAATCGTCTCTCTAAGTAGTAAGTTTAAGTTCTGACTATTATGGAAAAAATTTGGTAAACATTAATGCATATGGTAATGGACAGTGTAGTTTGGTGCCTGCCAGTTTAAAATTTTAAATCCATTTATAAGTATGGTCTGTTGTCCATAAATGTGCTTTACCATTAGCCAAACAACTGGGGGTGTTGTGATTAGGCAGATTCCCACATTGGTCAGTTGTTTTGGTGCAATATCAACACGCACCCCCTGCCTTTGGTCCAATCAGCAGTGACGTTACGTAATGACGTATCAATGTGCAGTCTATTTAAAAATAGGCTCACACCTGCATTAGCATACTTGTATCCTGGATTACGGCGTCTCTAGCCGTTGCGCTATAACAGCAAGGTAAATAATTAGATGCTTCATATTACAGTTTGCTCAATAGCACATTTTGCAACATTGTTGCATTATCTGTATTATTTATATTGATGAGTGATATTAGGATGTCTAGTTAGAACTATTCAAAAAGAGAAAAGAGAAGAGGCGCCAAATGGTGTGTATCGTTTTAAATTCAGTAGGCCATGCCCCCAGATAAAAACTACTTACAAAATTTCCAGCACTTGAGAAGTGCCACAAATGCCTTCTGAACTATTTGCAGCCGTCCAGCTAGCTGATTTGTACCAGTACTGCTTCAATATTGTGCTGTGTGAGACAAAAAAACACAAAAGTGCCACAATAGTGTGTATCAGTGTGATCACTTGAAAAAGCGCAACAATTGAAATGTACTCACAGGATATAGGGCACTTGAGAAGTGCCACAAAGACCTCCTGGACACTTGTCAGCTGTCCAGCTCACTGATTTCACCGATATCCTCTGGGTTCAATAGTTCAGGTCACAAAAGGGCTCCAATGAAGCACTCTACGATATGCCTGCAGCTCAATGTCCTGTTACTTGCATAAATGGCTGTCAATATTAAATGCCAAAAAATGCCGTGCTACTTGTAATTGTAATATATAAAGATATTTATTTTAAAAACAATGTTACACTACGCGTTTCCCGGTTGCTAAGACCGCTTCCTCAGGTGTAAATACAAATACAAAGTAGCCAAATTTTATAGCCCATTGTCGGCGTCTATCCCGACCTAGGGCGCATGCGTGAGCAACTTAAACATCGTTAGCCAATCCGTGTCTGTATAGGAATTATGTGTGATCTAATAGGTTCCCACGTAGGGGCTTGGCCTGTGACGTTACCTACTATCATATGAGTGCAGTGATTGACACTAAGTATCGATGTACCACTTCAATGGCCATCACCGGTAAACAAACACATCGTAAGTGTTTTTCACATATTGCTAAAATTATTAAAGGATCGCCCCATTATTTTCAGTGCTTATTGTTTTAGCTCAGATTGGATTAGAGAATGTTGACCACGCATTTACAAATCATAAAAACCTTAAAAAATACAAGCATTACCTCATAATGCATATATCTCGACATCTAAATACATAAACTCGATAAAAATGTTTACCGGTGATGGCCATTGAAGTGGTAGCTAAAACAATAAGCACTGAAAATAATGGGGCGATCCTTTAATAATTTTAGCAATATGTGAAAAACACTTACGATGTGTTTGTTTACCGGTGATGGCCATTGAAGTGGTACATCGATACTTAGTGTCAATCACTGCACTCATATGATAGTAGGTAACGTCACAGGCCAAGCCCCTAAGTGGGAACCTATTAGATCACACATAATTCCTATACAGACACGGATTGGCTAACGATGTTTAAGTTGCTCACGCATGCGCCCTAGGTCGGGATAGACGCCGACAATGGGCTATAAAATTTGGCTACTTTGTATTTGTATTTACACCTGAGGAAGCGGTCTTAGCAACCGGGAAACGCGTAGTGTAACATTGTTTTTAAAATAAATATCTTTATATATTACAATTACAAGTAGCACGGCATTTTTGGCATTTAATATTGACAGCCATTTATGCAAGTAACAGGACATTGAGCTGCAGGCATATCGTAGAGTGCTTCATTGGAGCCCTTTTGTGACCTGAACTATTGAACCCAGAGGATATCGGTGAAATCAGTGAGCTGGACAGCTGACAAGTGTCCAGGAGGTCTTTGTGGCACTTCTCAAGTGCCCTATATCCTGTGAGTACATTTCAATTGTTGCGCTTTTTCAAGTGATCACACTGATACACACTATTGTGGCACTTTTGTGTTTTTTTGTCTCACACAGCACAATATTGAAGCAGTACTGGTACAAATCAGCTAGCTGGACGGCTGCAAATAGTTCAGAAGGCATTTGTGGCACTTCTCAAGTGCTGGAAATTTTGTAAGTAGTTTTTATCTGGGGGCATGGCCTACTGAATTTAAAACGATACACACCATTTGGCGCCTCTTCTCTTTTCTCTTTTTGAACAGAACCTGTGATTGCCAACACCTATCTGGAATGAGTCTGCTGCCTGGAGATTTTTAATACTTCTGAGAGTGTGGACTATCTAACTTATATTGATAGAGGGATAGTCATATCATTGTAGTATACTTTGATAATATCGTTTGAGTCTAACAATTTGTGTTTATATTTGTAGGTTGTTAAATTTGCTTGTTACATCATACATTGTTATTGTTATTTTAAAAGCAATTAGTGACAAGTTTTACATTTAACACTTTATTGTAGCACATAGCACACCAATACTGGCATTTTAATAACTGCCAGCACACGAGGGCGCCTCTAATTTCACTTTAACATATTTTCATTTGATAACTAGTTAGAACTATGTATAGGGTGTTTAGATCGATATGTTTCTATGCTAAGGCCTTTTTGAGATCTATTAGCCTCTCACAGCCTCTGGAGGTTTTAACACTGTGAGTAACAACATTGAGTTTGTGTATAATAGTGTGCTATTTAAGGTTGCAACATCTTAGACATTTGAGTGTTACATTTACATTGATAACGAAAAGGGTAAGATTTTCTGATACAGGGTGTACATTTATTGAGTAACCAATACTTGTCTTATAATGTAAATAGCTGTCTGCCAGTTTTTAGATATCTATATGCACACAAACTAAGTTTATATCTCTAGCGGTTTTTATTGTTAGTATAAGATTAACACATAAATGAAGGTGATTATTTTTAAGGGGACATAACAATGGGGGTTCTTTTGTATTTATTGGATGCATTTTTTGCTGATTTTTGGTATGTACTGTATATGGCAGTTTGTATATTGACTATATGCATACATTGTATATTTGCTAATTGACATATGATATATGTTTATTGTAGATTGTCTTGAAAAAGGCTGCCTAGAACAGCCGAAACGTCGACTTTGCTATGTTGTAAAATTTATAAATAAAGAGGAATATTTTTGAAAAGACCTGTGAGTGCCCTCCTACTTCTTCCATTGCGTGTTTTCTCTTGATGAGTCACCTGGGCAATTCATTGAGGAAAGGGGAGTGAGTGCATGTTTCTTTGGATGATATATATATATATTTATACACACACATATACATACGCATACACACATACATACTCTTACACTAGCAATATTGCAATATTTAAATAAAAGGAAAAAAAAATAAGAAAGAAATCTACCCTTAACTCCTGCTGTCCTGCCGGAGGCCAAACAGGAAATTCTGGCAGGAATAGGGAGATGCATTGTGGGAGAGGCCACTCGCCGTTTTTCTCCCTTGAAAAACTGGGGGGCTGTCCTGTTCTGAAATTTTCTTTTATTGTGCGGCCAGTCACACAAAGTCTGTCCAGTCCTGATGCAACCAGTTTGTTCCCTGCCAGCAATCCTTTCCATGGGGGAACTAACAGATGAGTAGATAAGGACAATCCACCCTGAAAGATAAACAATATTTCAGAAATACAGGACTTCTATAGGACTAACCATTTTTAATGTCTTCTTTGCAGAGAGTTGATCTTAAATAATTCTGGATATGGAAATTAATATTAATGGAAATCAGAAATATAACAACAAGCTTTGCAATATTAAATATCCACATATTCTTTGATAATTATATTTCATTTCATCATGAATAATACACAAATAAAATGTTTAGTATGCGGCTATATTTCACTGAATTCATTTTGCAGCCTCTTTACCTTAGTATCACTGCTTGCTGCTCCCATGTCAGCATTCATCCATCCAGGACAAGCTCTCTCCCCTTGCCAGCGTCTGATCTCCAGAGGGTCATGTGCCCGGGTAATCCGCTTTAGTTTGACAAACAACTTTAATCCGCTTCTAAGAACCACTCATTACTTATGTATCCAGCGCAGCATTATTCATGAGTGCCCAGAATCTAAATCTCTTGTGGAGTGACGGAATTTTACAAATCTGCACTCTGATTATGTAACGTAATTTGGCAGGAGGGCAAATAGCATTTGTCAGGTGATCACAAGTGCTGAATCAAAGAGAATTAAATTGACATAGCACTCATTTTTTCTCCCGCTTATATTAAAGGACCACTAAATACAGTAGACTCCCATAATTAACAAGTGGAAAATAAAAAGACAATGCAACAACACATTCTGAATTTCACAAAAGCAGATTTTTTTTTTCTGCCAAATTTATTTTTCTTCCATTTGCCAGACCCCTGTACCATGTGACAGACATCAACCAATCACAGACTAGTATACGTATACCCTGTGAGCTTGTGCACATGCTCAGTAGGAGCTGGTGTCTCAAAAATTGTGCATATAAAAAGATTGTGAAAAATTTGATAATGGAAGAAAATTTGAAAAAAGTCTTAGAATTGTGTGCTCTTTCTGAATCATCAAGTCTATTTTGATTTAAGTGTCCCTTTAATGGAAGGCAAACATTGCAATTTGTATTTATTTTTTTGCATAAAAACATTAAAGATACAAGAAAGTAAAAATGTAACTTTCCAGATAGCGCATGTCATTTTAAAAGACTCCCGTTTGCATCTATTATCAAATTTACTTAGTTATCTTGGTATATGTTGTTAACAAGCATAGCTAGGTAGGCTCAGGAGCAACAGTGCACTATTGGGAGCTAGCTGGAGATTGGTGGCTGCACACACTTTTCCCTTGTCATTGGCTCAGTAGATGTGTTTAGCTAGGTTTCCAGTAGTAGATTGCTGCTCTGCAACTGACATTACCTATGTGTTTAACCTATTTGCTCACAGAATGCACAACACTGACAAAGGGACAATAAATTCTAAATTAAACTTTTATGATTCAGACTGAGCATACAATTTTAAGCAATTTTCCATTGTACTTCTGTTATCTAAAATACTTTGTTCTCTTGATATCCTTTTAGAAAAGCATACCTAGATAGGGTCAGGAGCAGCAATGCATTACTGTGAGCTAGCTGCTGATTGGTGGCTGTACATATATATAACTATTATCATTGGCTCTCCGGATGTGTTAAGATAGCTCATAGTAGTGAATTACTGCTACTTCAATAAAAGATACCAAGAGAATGAATCAAATTTGATCATAGAAGAAAACTATTTTTTTTAATTGTATGCTCTATCTGCATTATTAAAGAAAAAAACATGTGTTTTGTGTCCCTTTAAGAAGTTGTTGGGCAGATAAACTTCTGACCTGTATGCTCCGTGTCCTTCATGAGCCACCTAGGCCTTACCAAAGGCTGACTATAAGTTTATATTGGTAAATTCTGCTCACCTTGCTATATTTACTGTACATGCCTCTCATTGGCATTGTTCTCTGGATATCTTGTGTATTAGATGAGCACCTTTGCTTCCCGGGAAGTATTCTTCTGTACTTTACCTAATCTGCTGTTCTGTCTCTGCCTATGTCATATATCTCCTGAATTGAATTATTTGCTCTTATGTCTTACTTCTTTTACTAAATTCACACCTGCATTTTGCCACCTGTGTTTGATTTTTGTTTCTGCCTGGTTGCAGGTTTCAGCACTTACATCAGACTCTCTTGTGAACCTATGTGACTTACAAGTGTCTGATACTTCACTATTTTACCTGTCTTCCTGAACTGTTATCTTTCTCTGGTAGTCTTAAAGGGACAGTCAAGTTAAAAAAAAACTTTCATGATTCAAATAGGGCATGTCATTTTAAATAACTTTCCAATTTACTTTTATCACCAATTGTGCTTTGTTCTCTTGGTATTCTTAGTGGAAATCTAAACCTAGGAGGTTCATATGCTTATTTCTTATACCTTGAAGGCCACCTCTAATATAAATGCATGTTGACAGTTTTTCACCACTAGAGGGCGTTAGTTCATGTGCTTCATATAGATAACATTGAGCTCATGCATGTGAAGCTCCTAGGAGTGAGAACTGATTGGCTAAAATGCAAGTCTGTCAAAGGAACTGAAATAATGGGGCAGTCTGCAGAGGCTTAGATACAAGGCAATTACAGAGGTAAAAAGTGTATAATTATAACTGTGTTCGTAATGCAAAACTGGGGAATTGGTAATTAAGAGATATTCTGTCTTTTAAAACAACAAGAATTCTGGTGTTGACTGTCCCTTTAACTTATTGCTCATAGGGAGTGATTCAGGTAATCTTATAGAGTCCAGGGGGAGCAGCTCCCATCCAAGAAATAATACTACAATATTTGTTTAACCCATTAATCCCCTCAGCAAAACCCCCCAAAAAAACTGGAAAGTTAAAGGAATAGTCTAGTGAAAATTCAACTTTCATGATTCAGACAGAGCATGCAGTTTTAAGCAACTTTCTAATTTACTCCTATTATCAATTTTTCTTCATACTCTTGGTATCTTTATTTTAAAAAAGCACAAATGTAAGCTTAGGAGCGGGACATTTTTGGTTAAGCACCTGGGTTGTGCTTGCTGATTGGTGTCTAAATGTAGCCATCCAATCAGCAAGTGCCACCCAGGTGCTGAACTAAAAATGGGCCGGCTCCTAAGCTTACATTCCAGGTTTCTTAAAGGGACAGTTTACACTAGAATATTTATTCTTTTAAAGGATAGATCATCCCTTTTTTACCCATTCCCTAGTTTTGCATAACCAACACTGTTATATTAATATACTTTTTACCTCTGTGATTATCTTGTCTCTAAGCCTCTGCAAACTGCCCCTTATTTCAGTTCTTTTGACAGACTTGCATTTTAGCCAATCAGTGCTGGCTCCTAGGAACTCCACGTGCATGAGCACAGTGTTGGCTATATGAAAAACATGAACTAACACCCTCTAGTGGTAAAAAACTGTCAAAATGCCCTGAGATAAGAGGCGGCCTTCAAGGGCTTAGAAATTAGCATATGAACCTCCTAGGTTTAGCTTTCAACTAAGAATACCAAAAAAACAAAGCAAAATTGGTGATAGAAGTAAATTGGATTTTTTTTTTAAATTACATGCTCTATCTGAATAATGAAAGTTTGTTTTTGACTAGACTGTCCCTTTAAATAAAGATACCAAAATAACGAAGAAAAATTGATAATAGAAGTAAATTAGAAAGTTGCTTAAAATTACATGCTCTGTCTGAATCATGAAAGTTTAATTTTTACTAGACTATCCCTTTAATCTGCATGATGTTTCAGATGTAGGTACAGTTCTCATCTTGATTTAGGAAATGTTTGTGCACTACTCTTAGAATAAATATCAGTCATCTGCTTTTTGTCCACAAACCAACGAGCAAACCAATCAAACTCTAGAGCAACATGTCAGATATTTTGCACGATGATTGGACAATATCTGCTTATAAAATGCCCATTATAGTTCTCTCTCTCAGACTCTATTTCCTTGCAAATGATTGATAATAAAAGGTGATATTTATCAATCACCCCATCACATGCTCAATACCAGCAGAGGAAAAGCAATGTACAGTAGACATGTCATAATCTACAAATTTTACAGTTTTTGTCAATTTAGCCTAAACACAAATAAGAAATCAGAGGTTGAATGAAGGAACAAAAAATGAATGTTAAATAGGATAAAATTTGTTCTGTGCAACATTCATATTCGTTCAGTTATCACAATTTGAGTTACCCAATAACAGTGCTGCAATTTATCTGACAGTATTCTCACCTTCTCATCATTCCCGTGCCCAGTAGCAGATGCTGATCACTATTTGTGAGCAGAGTACTGTATTTTTCTGTCTGAATATAAATATTATTCATATATTTTTCACCAGCCGCTAGCTGGTGGTTTTAGTTTTTATCAATAAGCAACAAGTAAAACAACAAGTAAAAAGCCTACTACTAAACCCCAAAGATGGTACTCACCAAACTTAAACCTGTCTCCTACATGATCGACTGCGGTTCTCCTCTTCATGGTAGGGTCAATCTTCATCCTGGTGGCGGCCCATCGTCATTTAGGCAGCAGTCCTCTTCTATCCTTATCCCGGCAGCAGAGGTCCATCTTCATAAATCTTCTTCCGCTGCTCAGCTGGAAATGTCTTCATTCATCTTCCACCCAATGCACCTTAACTTCTTTTCTTGTTATCTTCTGATCATCCATCCCAACATCTTCTTCATGCAGTCACTGCCGCACACTGAAGTTTGAATGTGAGGTTCCCTCTTATAAAGGAGTAACGTTGTATTCCTATTGGCTGATTTTCAAATCCAAATTCAAATCAGCCAATAGAAAAAGCTTTCATTCTATTGGCTGATTTGAATTTCGATTTAAAATTCAGCCAATAGCAATGCAAGGGTGGTACCTTGCATTCAAACTTCAGTGTGCAGTGGGTGACCGCATGAAGATGACTTTGGGGACGGAATATCCGAAGATGACAAGAAATGAAGATAAGAAGACACATTGGGTGGAAGATGGATAAAGACTTACCTAGCTGAATGAAGGCAGAAGATTGATGTAGATGGATCACCACTGCTGGGATGAAGATAGGAGCACTGCCTCTGTGAAGATGGGCTGCTGCTGCCTCCATGAAGATGGGCCACTGACCCTGCCAGGATGAAGGTAAGTTGTTTTTTTGGTGTGTTTTTTTGTAGATTTGTTTTCAAAAAAGAGCTGGAATTACTTTAGGGGAATGCCGTACCAATTGCCCTTACCAGGAAAAAAAAATGTATGGGCTACTGCTACAGGGAGTGCAGAATTATTAGGCAAGTTGTATTTTTGAGGATTAATTTTATTATTGAACAACAACCATGTTCTCAATGAACCCAAAAAACTCATTAATATCAAAGCTGAATATTTTTGGAAGTAGTTTTTAGTTTGTTTTTAGTTTTAGCTATTTTAGGGGGATATCTGTGTGTGCAGGTGACTATTACTGTGCATAATTATTAGGCAACTTAACAAAAAACAAATATATACCCATTTCAATTATTTATTTTTACCAGTGAAACCAATATAACATCTCAACATTCACAAATATACATTTCTGACATTCAAAAACAAAACAAAAAAAATCAGTGACCAATATAGCCACCTTTCTTTGCAAGGACACTCAAAAGCCTGCCATCCATGGATTCTGTCAGTGTTTTGATCTGTTCACCATCAACATTGCGTGCAGCAGCAACCACAGCCTCCCAGACACTGTTCAGAGAGGTGTACTGTTTTCCCTCCTTGTAAATCTCACATTTGATGATGGATCACAGGTTCTCAATGGGGTTCAGATCAGGTGAACAAGGAGGCCATGTCATTAGATTTTCTTCTGTTATACCCTTTCTTGCCAGCCACGCTGTGGAGTACTTGGACGCGTGTGATGGAGCATTGTCCTGCATGAAAATCATGTTTTTCTTGAAGGATGCAGACTTCTTCCTGTACCCCTGCTTGAAGAAGGTGTCTTCCAGAAACTGGCAGTAGGACTGGGAGTTGAGCTTGACTCCATCCTCAACCCGAAAAGGCCCCACAAGCTCATCTTTGATGATACCAGCCCAAACCAGTACTCCACCATCACCTTGCTGGCGTCTGAGTCGGACTGGAGCTCTCTGCCCTTTACCAATCCAGCCACGGGCCCATCCATCTGGCCCATCAAGACTCACTCTCATTTCATCAGTCCATAAAACCTTAGAAAAATCAGTCTTGAGATATTTCTTGGCCCAGTCTTGACGTTTCAGCGTGTGTGTCTTGTTCAGTGGTCGTCTTTCAGCCTTTCTTACCTTGGCCATGTCTCTGAGTATTGCACACCTTGTGCTTTTGGGCACTCCAGTGATGTTGCAGCTCTGAAATATGGCCAAACTGGTGGCAAGTGGCATCTTGGCAGCTTCACGCTTGACTTTTCTCAGTTCATGGGCAGTTATTTTGCGCCTTGGTTTTTCCACACGCTTCTTGCGACCCTGTTGACTATTTTGAATGAAACGCTTGATTGTTCGATGATCACGCTTCAGAAGCTTTGCAATTTTAAGAGTGCTGCATCCCTCTGCAAGATATCTCACTATTTTTGACTTTTCTGAGCCTGTCAAGTCCTTCTTTTGACCCATTTTGCCAAAGGAAAGGAAGTTGCCTAATAATTATGCACACCTGATATAGGGTGTTGATGTCATTAGACCACACCCCTTCTCATTACAGAGATGCACATCACCTAATATGCTTAATTGGTAGTAGGCTTTCGAGCCTATACAGCTTGGAGTAAGACAACATGCATAAAGAGGATGATGTGGTCAAAATACTCATTTGCCTAATAATTATGCACTCCCTGTATAATAACTTTTAGTGTTAGTAAAGTTTTTTTTATTTTGGGGTGTTTTTTTTTTTTTAAGGGGGGCTTTCGTTTTAGAATAGGCATAACTTTTTATATTTTTGGTAAAAAAAAACCTGTTTTTTTATTTTGAGTAATGGTTTTATTTTTATGTAATGTTATGCAGAGAAAGTGCTATTAAGATACTGGATTTTAGTCCTTTAATGGCTAGTTTCCCTTCAAAACAGGATTGGGGTTCACAGAGTAACCATGTAATCCTCTTAGTTAGAGTTAGTAAGAGTTGTGGTGAAAGTTAGCTACTAGATGTCACAGGGAAGCTTCTCTGTCCTCCTTCCAGTTTACACTGCTTTCCTTATTTCTCAAGTCCCTGTCAAATAGAGATGGGAAGTTCGATCGGTTCATTTCGGACAGTTCGCTTAACTGAACCGGTTCATGAACCGATTCATCAGTTCACTTTTTGGCACGTGATCCCTAAGGGGCAGAGCCACAAATTCTTCTGTTACATACTCTGGGGATCCGATTCGTGACTCGTGAGTCACTGTCTGGCAATACAAACAGCACAGTACATAGAACAGAGTATGCTGCATGTTGTGTGGGTCTCACAACCTTCAGCATACTCTGTTTTATGTAATATGTTGTATTTGCCTAATATTTGACATAGAGGTTAATTCAGTGACAGTCCCACAATTAAAGCTCAGCACACAAAGTGCAGCTAACAGGGGGTACACGTTGACATGTGTACTGTCCCTTAGAAATGCAGAGGTATCTGTGGGGAGATCGCAATTTGCAGGACGGCTGTGAGGCTGGTAATCTGTTATAGTGATCCCCATAAAAACGTTATTTACCTAATAGGTATTATTAAATCATTTAGATGAACATATTAACTATTATTATATAGCTCCACAGCAATATTTGTAGTTAATTTAGGGGCACTTAACAGGGGTCTTTAGGGTTAAGTAATGGTATTAATTATTAATGGCATATTTATTGTAAGGGAGAGTAATGGTTAATTTAAGGGACAGTTAGGGGTAAATGCAGGAGTCTGTGTTGAGAACTGCTGGTTGAATCAGTGTACTGTTATCTAACTGATTCATTGCAAAGGAGTTAACAGTACACTGATTCGTTTACAAACAGTTCACTTCTTGAGTCAGTAACAGCACTGGTAATATGATCCTAGAGTGAGGCTGTCTGAATCTGCTGAGTGATTCTTTGCAAAGGAGGAGTTAGCAGAGGCAGAACTCACTCTAGGATCGTATTACCAGTGCTGCTGCAGACTCAGGAAGTGAACTGTTTGCAAACGAATCAGTTCAGTCTGGTGAACTGATTCACTCAGTTCAGTGAAAAGAACCAGTTCAAAAGAACGATTCGTTCATGAACTGCACATCACTACTGTCAAATATGGAGGAAACTGTCAGACCTGAAGATGCTGTGTCTGCTCTGCAGCAGGAACCTGGAATGTAAGTCCTTTATTTTTTCTCAACGGAAAATATGTCTCAAGGACTTATTTGGTTAACGGGTGACCGGGTGGCACCTAAATTCCCTTTATAAGGTCTGGGGAGTTAATAATATATTCTTCTTGGAGGATATTAGGGCCGTGAGCAGTCTGGAAGTTTTTCTCCATAGCAGGATGGCCCTTTATGTCAGGCGAAGTAGCTGCGTTAATAAGGTTGTTCATTTCCGCCTAAGCAACCATCAGGGACCTTTTTCAGTGGTATGTGGAGGGCATTTTAGCCTTTATTAGAAGAGATCATATTTGTGTATTAATTTAACTTTTATTTTGGTGGCGTGCCTCAGCGCCATTTTCGCTCGCTTCAGTGACTGCAGGGGGCGGGCCATTACACTCGCGTCTCCACGTGGTCAGAAGTGCTGCACCTTCTTGTGCTGAAAGCAATCGGAAGCGGCTCAGGGTAATCGTCTGCTTCAGATTTTGCTTTACACCTGCGATCCGGGAGGCGAAGTTTTTTTTACTATATTCTCAGAGGGCTCTTACTCGAAGGGGCAATTTTTATTGCAGGAATCTATATCCCTATCAGAAGCTATGGAGGACTCATTTGAACTCTCTATGAAGGCTAGTAATCCTTATGTTCTTCAATCTGATAAGTGTTTGTTCTGTGAAGAGGCCTATGTAGTACCCCCTACATAGCTTTGTTCTGGGTGTTTGGCTTCTGTGTTAAAGTAAAAAGTTAGAGGATCTCAGTCTACCTTGATTACATATATATAAAAAAAAAACTTTTCCTTCAGAGCCCTCCACCTCTCAGGACTCTTTTTTGTCCCAGGCATGCCACATCTTCTTCCTCAATCCTATTCTCCTTAGGTTGCACATGCAGTACCCTGTGGTTCAGCACAATCATCTTCTGGAGGGGTGTTTTTACCAGTAGACTTTTCTGCAGTGCTTCAATCGGCTGTTTCAGCTGCACTGAGTTCTATTCCCATTTTAGGCAAGAGGAGACATAAAGTTAAACATGTTTCCCCTGATGATGAGTTCTGTACTATGATGAGTTCCGTACTCCCTTGGAGACGGCGTTAGTCAGTCTATCTCAGCATTCTGAGGAAGATAGGTCTTTAGAGGCTTCAGATGGCAAGATCTCTTCCTCTGAATCTTTGGAGGAAAAGCCAGTGGATTCTGAGGAGTTCAACTCCAGATTTAAACTGGAACATCTTCGTTTTATACTCAAGGAGGTCTTATCGACCATGGATGTCCCTGAGCCTAAGACATCTGAGGAATCAAAGATTCCTAAGCTGGATAGAGTTTATCAATCGAGACCGAAAGCTCCAGAAGTGTTTCTGGTTCTGGCTCGCATGGCAGACATTATTTCTAAGGATTGTTAAACTAGAAATGGTGAGGGAGAGGAGAAATGGGTTTGCTATTGAAATTCAGGGGTGCAAAATCGAATCTAATAATATTAACAGTCCCTGAACTCCAGAACCTCAAGCAGTGATATACATCCAAATGTACATAAATGTGTGCAAAAAGACTTGCACCACAAAGATAAAGTCTGCAGGTAACTGGACTAGTGTAATACTAGACCCATTTAAATAGGTTTAGACAAAGAAAAGTGAGAACAATGTAATAATCAAATCACACACACATCCCCATTTATACTATATAACTTTATTGAAGAAAAAATAGGAGCCCGACTGGACTCATACTCATGCACACACACACACACTGTTAAAACTAGCTGAAACTCAGTATGATATAATTTCCTATCGAAAAGCACGAAAGTGGATAATTGTAGGTTGCTACCTGGGTATACAAATATATTATAATAATTCACCCCAGGGAATACACCAATGATTTATAGACAGTACAAATATAAATCTCTCCTTTATAAAAGTCTTTGCAAGAATCACAACCTCCAGGTAAGGAACAATTGCAGTATTATATGATTGGTGTGCAGGAGAATCAATATATGAGAATAACTAACCAACACAAAAATAAATGTGTCTGGTAGCTAGTTTCAAACTGATTAAAGGTTGGCTATAACTATTTTTTGCAAATATTGCAACTGGCGATTACGGATCTAAGATATATAAGATCTGCTAATATTTTTGTAACAACATTAGATTGGTTATACCGTTAGGCAGATATTCTATGTCCCAGTTGCTATATATGCAACCACTAGAGTTATTGTATCTGTCCAATAACTAAATAGGATTTTATTTTTCTAATCAAATGTTTGCACCGCTGTTAGCGATGGAAATAACGTAGCTGTCAGTATAATGGGTCACTATCAGTAGCTGTTCCTATGAGATATACGATTTTCTGTAGTGCTTGCGATATTCAAAATCAACAAGTGTATTTTAAATTTAGCCGTGTTATAAAGTTCAAGGCCAGTATTAAGATGTAACAAATTATACGTTCAGCACCAAATCTCACTCTCACTGAAGCCTGAGATCATATATCATTGGCTCCCTATATTCCTTGGTGCAAACATTAGCCTAATCACACACCCTGCACGAATCCACAGGTGTGAGCTAGCTACTTGTATCGATATATATAGCCCATTAATATTAATGTTGTATAAGTAACGCACCAGGATACGGTTGCCTAAGGAATAAAGTGTCTATACTATTAATTACTATTACTTATAGAGAGTAATATTAATTTAGCCCAAACTGTAGCATAACGCTGGCACTATTAGCGGTGGAAGTTAGAGGCAATCAGCAAGCATCCATTCCCAAATAAGACTGCTATAATCTAAGGCGCCAGCCAGTGGCAATATGACAAATAAGCAAAGGCTAAACTGAAAAAGGTCTCTTCTATAGCGGAGACCTATTTACTTTTAACTGTCTATTTGTGGTCGCAACCATTAACCAAAAGTGCTAGGCTGAGTCAGCAATTAAAAAAATGAGGGTTACATAACCCGGTACTGGTGCCCCTGACGCGCGTTTCACATTACGCTTCCTCAGAGGGGTACGCGCCGGCCGGACAAGGCGGGTAATATGAAAATTTAACACCCGCCTCTGTACTCTAATTGGTTCTTCAAAGCTACACTGTGCAGCTTCTCATTGGTTGTAATTCGTAAGGGGATGATTGAACTTAGCTAGGCATGTCAAATCAATGAGTTGGCTCATTCAGGTATATATGACAATATTTTGATGAATGTATTCAGGCAAGGGCCAGTATACATTAATAGCGCAGTGAAGGAAATAATATTGAGTGTTTTATTGTTTACAACATAGGTCTCGAGTTATTCATACTTCCATCAGCAGGACATATTGGGGTAAAATGGATGGATCGTAGGGCAATTTAGTTCTTAGTATATTTATGTGTACTTACGCCTGCTATGCCTAGTAATTTTAAGTTGAAATCTACAGATCATAACTTTAAAACGGCAAGGATTTTTTTGCCAATTACTTAGCTTTTGTATTTGCATTATTCCATTGCTGTATATGTCATAACCTTTAGTATCCATATGTTTGGAGATTTACTTTCCTTTTATTTAAACTGAATCGAACAAACTACTGTGAATACTGTGTAATAACAGAAAAGAAAATAGGTCCTATAATGATAAACTCCACTTACGTGACCTTGAACTAAGTGAATGTGTGTGAGCATATGAGTGAATTTTGTGTGATGAAATAACAAGAAAAGATAGTGAAAGTGGAAACTTATTGTGATTCTAAAGTGCCTAAATTAAATCATATTCTATAATTTATAAATAATTGTATGTAGTAGTATATTTTCCATACTACATAATATACATTAAACAGAATCTGTATCAAATATAAAAGTCATAAATCATATTGACTGAATTGTGAAAATTAAATAATTTCTAAGGAGTGAGAGAGAGACTTTTCTCCATCCCAAAATTTTAAGAGGATGTTCCCAGTGCCTGAGTCTCATCTGGAATTGTGGTGTTCCATTCTCAAGGTTGATGGTGCTATCTCCACCCTTGCTAAACGTACTACTATTCCTCTCGTGGATAGAACCTCCCTTCAGGGACCCCATGGACAGAAAGAGGGAGGGGTACTTAAGGAGGATGTTTCACCAAATGGGTCTTCTTTTTCAACCGGCTGTTGGCATAGCAGCGGTTGCGGGAGCCGCCACCTACCTGTGCAACTCTTTATCAGATGGTTCTGGTCGAGACTCCATTAGAAGACTTTCAGGATCAGATTAAGGCTCTTAAGGTAGCCAATTCCTTTATTTGCGATGCTCACATGCAAATCATCAGTCTTAACGCTAAGTCCTCGGGTTTTGCTGTTCTCTTTTGGAGGGCACTTTTACTAAAATCCTGGTCGGCGGATATGGTGTCTAAATCCAGACTTATTTCCTTAGCCTTCAAGGGAAAGATGTTGTTTGGTCCAAGACTGGATTCAATCATTTCTACTGTTACTGGAGGTAAAGGGGCTTTACTTCCTCAAGATAAGAAATCTAGATCCATGGGTTGCCAATCTGGTATTTTTCATTCCTTTCGGTCAAAAAAGAAAGTTCCGGCCCCTTTCAAGTCAGACCAACCCAAAAGTACTTTGATGCCTAACCGATCTTGGAACAAGAACAAGCAACCCAAGAAGCCTCCTCCGACACCAAGTCGGCATGAAGGGACAGCCCCAGATCCGGGACCGGATCATGTAGGGGGCAGACTGTCTTTTTTCAGGATGCTTGGTTTTGTGATGTTCAAGACCCCTGGGTCTTGGAAGTGGTCTCCCAGGGGTACAGGACAGGGTTCAAGTCTCACCCTCCAAGAGGCAGATTCCTTCTGTCAAAGCTCTCTTCAAATCACAAGGAAGAGGATGGCATTTTAAAATTGCATAAAGGACCTTTCTTCTCTGGGAGTGATTGTCCCTGCCCCCCTCAGAAAGGGGCCTAGGATTTCCAGAATAAAAGATGGTGGATGTAGGGCACTGACAAGTTTGGCGATAAATTGAAGGAAAATGTAAACATTGGGGGAAGGTGTGTCTGGGCAGTGACGGAATAGGGCCGCAATATAAGGAGCTCTTGGAGAAGACTAGGATATTCCCTGAATATCCTTGGTTAAGAGCAATATCCACACTAGAGGGAGTGTTGGATGTATCACAATTTCTGAATGTGTGACCTTTGAGTGCTGCTCCAGACCATCAGGATCTCTGGCGGCTGACTAATATTAAGATCTTGACCCCCCCCCCCTTGGTATCCTTGGTTGGGCAGTTACATTTGAACTGCTACTATTGCTTTTCTGATAATTGTTGATATGGAGAAGCTGTATTTTATTTTACAAGCTCTTTTGGAGGATTTTGAATATAAAGTATGTAGCACGCTTGATGGTTTCACTTCACTCTGCAAAAGCATGACAGTACAGAGATATACTACATTACCAAAAGTGGCTGAGATCACTATCATGGCTGTTTCTCCTAGACTTGTGCATGATTGAAAAAATCCGGTTCGGTTCGGATCGATTCGGATTTTTTCGAATTTCGGTTCGGATCGATTCGAAAAACTTCAAATGAATTCATTTTGGATTAGTTTCGGATTCATTCAGATTCGAATAAATTCGGCTGGATTCAGAAATTCGGTATGTGTTAGGTGGGATGTGCTGTGTATTAGACTAGTATTATGTACTGTATATTAGGTGTAACCCATAGCAGAGTGATATAACCTAATATACTGTACAATACTAGTGTAACCCATGACCATCCGAATCTACGGAATAAATCCAAACTAATTCGGACTTATTGGGTAGATTCGGTACTACCGTAATTCAGAAATTCGAATCGATCCGAATTTAACAAATTCGTCCGAATTTGGATTTGGAACGAATCGAAACGCACATGTCTAGTTTCTCCAGACAACTTACATACAAGTGCGGAGCAGACCTTTTTAGATGTTTGGAGTCCAGGCTGGTATCTCGCAAAGTGAAATGAATGGAGGTGCCCGTGTGTTTGCTTGTCCTCACCTAGTTCAAATCCATATTGAAAGCAGAGGGGGTGATCTGAATCTATGACGGAGAGCTGTCGGTTACCCTGAAACCTTTGGGGGTTAAGAGAATTACTAGCCTTTTTACCGATATTTGTGTCACGTGCCAATTTATAACATACCTATGAAACCCCCCTGTAGTAGTGAGGCTGACTACCCAAATTGAGGTCTGGGTCTTGAGAAGCATCAAGGGGTGGCCCCAGTAGAGAATAGCAAGGTCAGAATTGCAAGCAAACTGGTTGTGTTAAAGGCGCCAATAGAACATTAAAGCATTTGCAGTACGCAAGTGATCAAAGTTCAATTTTATACCTCAAACGCCTTGGAATCCAGCGGTGATCATGGGCTGCTTGGCTCTTTGAGGTCCAGTGCGTCTACGCTACTGTGAAGAGATACAGTTCCCTTTCAAGAGTCATGGCCACCAGACATCACAGATATTTGGTCTGGACATGGGTTCAAGAATTTGGGAATGGTGTAGGAACATACACAATTGATAGCACTACCACTGTATAGCTTTATGGTGAGGTATGATAGAAGTTAGATGGAAGCCTTTGAGTTGTATATATTGATATGTTTAAAACCCACTGCTCTGTAGTCATTGTATTTTGTTTGACGGGTATATCAGTATTGTTTTACAAAATTTTGTCCCTCATATGTGTACAACGCTGTATGTTTAATTATGAAGGAGAGGAAACCTGATGTATTGGCTGGCAGCCTGTACATGGTGAATAGGAGTCTCTTATGATTGTCATAACAGGATACCAAGTTATATATTTTAGACTTCTACATATTCTAGTATAATTGCTTATATTTTTTTGTTTTGTGTTTGCAGTCTTCCTGTTATAATTGATTAGCACTCTTATCTCTACAGTTGCATTAAATATATATGTGTGTGACAAATTCCTGTTGTACTTCTGCTATATACTATGAAAGCCTACAGGATAACTAGTTGCACTTAATTTTAAATAAATGGAGAGAACAGAGACAAGTCAAATTAAAGGGACAGTCTACTCCAAAATTTTTATTGTTTAAAAAGATAATCCCTTTTTCTTTCCTATGACATAGAGAGTTTACAACGTCATTCCAATTACTAGTGGGATATTCAACTCCTGATCAGCAGGAGGAAGCAAAGAGCACCCCAGCTGTTAAGTGTAACTTCCCTTACCCATAATCTCCAGTCATTCTCTTTGCCTCTGTCAATGGAGGTTGTGCAAAGTTGGTGTCTAAAGATTGTAATCCTTTTATGGGTATTTTCCCTGCAAGCAAGGATTGGGGTCTAACTGTGTCCACGTCAATCTTTTGAGTAAAAGTAGTGGTGACTTTTAGCAGTTAGAAGGTGGCGAGGCAAGTAAGTCTTTGCTTTACTTCTAACATTTTGCTACCCCTTTGTAGAAAGATAGAGTTAGTTACTCTGTTCTTTCTTTTACTACAGGTTCCTGATGGGGAGTGGAGTACCGTTCACACCTATGTAGCTGATACCTGCCCTGCGGCTGGATCCACGGGTAAGTGCATTTTCCTTCTAGGTTCTGAAGGATAGCACTTTAGAGGTAAAACCTCTAGTGGATCAAAATTGGGACATAGATTATCTAAGGGGTCTTAGATTAGGGGCAGATGTGCAGGCACAATGTAGGCTTAACACTGGCAAGAGAGTCTAAGTGGTTAATATAAGCTGTGTGCTTAAGACTTAAGCAAACTGTGTGAAAAGGTTTTTTGGTCATCTAAACTTTTATTAAGGACAAAGCATATGACAAAGCATATGACATGGGGCACATTCGTTTATCAGAGTCCGGCTGTTACGGCTCAGTTATGTTTTTTGTATTATGAGCAGTTTTGAATCATGCACCGATTTTAACAGACTTGTGGGGCAGATTCATTTTTCATTCAGCCCGCTCACGTGACTCTCCGTTCTTTCCATGTGTGAGGAGCGGAGTTTAGTCAGTCATTGAGCTTGGACTGCTGCAGCTTTCATTTCTTACGATCGGATTGCTAATCTGATCTTGTGCATAAGTCACCTCATCTGGAGAGTTACCTTACTAGTGGGTTATCGACTCCAGTACAGTAGGAGCCTCAGGCACTCTGAGGTTTTTCTGGTTAAAAGTGACAGGTGCAGTTACAATTAATTAATTTTTATCTATACTATAAATCTTTATTTACAATGGAATCTGAAAAAGATTCTTCAATTAATATGGACAAATGTTTGCTTTGCTTAGATGTCCCAATTGTTCTGCCTATGCAATTTTGTTCCAGTTGTTTAGCTAAGACCTTAAAATATAAGGATAAGTTAACCCCTTATGAACCTAATGTCTCTCAGGATATAGCTGTTCTGGTTATGCCTCAGCTTTCTCCTCAAATGTCCCAAGCATTATCAATTTTGCATACAGTGCCTTGCGTGTCCTCTCTCAACCTCCTGGGGGTGTATATTTGTCAGGGGATTTTGCCACACAGATAACTTCTGCAGTATCGGTGGCTTTGTCTGCTTTCCTTACTTCGGGTAAACGTAAGAGGAAATCTAAACATTTGTCTGCTAGTAAGGTCTCTGACCCCTCTAATTCTGCGCTGGTCAGCTTTTCTCATTTGTCTGATGAGGAGCATACTTCAGTAGCTTCTGAAGGTGAAATCTCAGACTCTGACACTTTGGATAGAAAAATCTTCAGAATCTGAAGAGGTAAATTTTAAATTTAAATTAGAACACCTCCGTTTATTACTGAAGGAAGTTCTAGCTACTTTAGATTTCTCTAAACCTTCAGTTGTTGTCAACCCCACAAAGTCTTCTAAATTGGATAGAGTTTATGATTCTCCATCTTCTGAGGAGGTTTTTCCTGTTCCAAGGAAGATCTCTGAAATTATAGCTCAGGAATGGGATAAGTCAGGGGTTCCCTTTTCCCCTTCCTTTGTTTTTAAAAAAATGTTTCCTGTTGCTGACTCTATTTGCGACTCTTGGCACACTGTGCCTAAAGTAGAAGGAGCTATTTCTACTCTTGCTAAGAGAACTACCATTCCTATAGAGGATATTTGCTCTTTTAAGGATCCCACGGATAAGAAGCTAGAGGCTTACTTAAAAAAGATGCACTGTATATCCATCAAGGATTACAGTGGCAACTTGCAGCGAGTATCGCCACGGTTGCAGCATCTTATTGGTGCGATGCCGTGGCTGATCTTATTACAGAGGAAACTATGGTAGAGGAGATCCAAGATAGGATCAAATCTCTCAAACTAGCCAATACCCTTATCTGTGATGCCAGTATGCAGATAATTAGACTGGGAGCTAAGATGTCTAGCTTCACTGTACTAGCTTGCAGGGCTCTGGGTTAAAGTCCTGGTCAGCTGATGTTTCTTCTAAGGCCAAGCTTTTGGCTTTACTCTAAGGGTAAGACTCTGTTTGAACCAGGTCTGGCGGCAATCATTTCAGAGATTACGGGTGGAAAGGGTTCTTTCCTGCCTAAGGACAAGAAGAATAGACCTAGGGGCTGGCAGACTTCTAATTTCCATTCCTTTTGCAACTTTAAGGGACAGAAGTCTTCCTTTTGCAACTTTAAGGGACAGAAGTCTTCCTCTTCCAAACCAGACCAATCCAGGCCCTTTTGGAAATCCAGTCAGCCATGGAATAAGGGAAAGCAGAACAAGAAGCCTTCCGCTGACTCAGCATGAAGGTTCCGCCCCCTATTCAAGTTTGGATCAGGTTGGGGGTAGGCTTTCTCTTTTTCATCAAGCCGGGATACGCGATATCCCAGATCCATGGGCTGTGGACATAATATCCCAGGGTTACAGAATGGGATTCAATCTTGCCCTCCAAAGGGCAGATTTCTCCTGTCAAGACTATCCTCAAACCAGGTAAAGAAGGAGGCCTTCTTAAATTGCGTAAAGGACCTATCCTCCCTGGGAGTTATTTTACCAGTTCCTCTAAGGGAACAAGGTCTAGGATTCTATTTAAATCTATTTGTGGTCCCCAAAAAGGAGGGAACCTTTTGTCCAATTCTAGATCTCAAGTGCCTCAACAAATTCCTCAGGGTCCCATCCTTCAAGATGGAAACTATTCATTCCACTCTTCTTTTGGTACAGGAAGATCAATTTATAACGACTATAGACCTGAAGGACGCATACCTTCATGTTCCCATTCACAGGGAACATCACCAGTTTTTGAGGTTTGGTTTTCTGGACAAACATTTCCAGTTTGTTGCGCTTCCATTTGATCTGGCCACGGCTCCCAGAATATTCACAAAGGTTCTGGGGGCACTATTGGCAGTGATCAGATCCCAGGGAATTGCTGTGGCACCCTATCTAGACGACATCTTGGTTCAGGCTTCATCTTTTCAAATAGCTCAATTTCATACAGAGTTGCTATTGTCTTTTCTACATTCCCACAGATGGAAGGTGAATTTGGAAAATAGTTCTCTAATTCCATCTACAACTGTGTTTTTCCTAGGGACAATAATAGATTCCATGTCCATGAAGATTTTCCTGACGGAGGTCAGAAATACCAAACTTCTTGCTTCCTGCCTTTCCCTCCAGTCTGCCTTTCTCCCACCTGTGGTTCAATGCATGGAGGTGATTGGTCTGATGGTAGCATCCATGGACAGCATCCATTTTTCTTGGTTCCATCTAAGACCGCTGTAGCTTTGCATGCTCCATCAATGGAACGGAGACCATTCAGATTTGTCACAGAGGATAAATCTGGACCCCCTAACAAGAGACTCTCTGTCTTATAGTGGATGTCTCAGGAACATCTGTCTCAGGGCACTTGCTTCCTGAAACCTTCCTGGGAGATTGTGACTACTGACGCCAGCCTGTCAGGCTGGGGAGCTGTTTGGGGTTCTCTGCAGGCCTGTGGACTCGGGAGGAGTCTTCTCTTACCATAAACATCTTGGAGTTGAGAGCAATCTTCAATGCCTTAACAGCGTGGCCTCAACTGTCTTTGGTCTGGTTTATCAGATTCCAGTCGGACAACATCATCTCAGTGGCTTACATCACCCACCAGGGAGGGACTTGGAGTTCCTTATACATGAAGGATAAGACTCACATTCTGCAGTGGGTGGAAGCTCACTATTGCCTTCTATTTGCCATACACATTCCAGGTGTGGACAACTGGGAGGCGGACTTTCTGAGCAGACAGACTTTTCATCCCGTTTGAGCTGATGCATGTTGTTGATATCAAATTGTTATCTTGGATGGTTTTGTTTCTCCTTGCTATTTCTTCCGCTTGCAGAGTTTCTGAGCTTTCAGCTCTACAGTGTGATTCCCCGTACCTTATCTTTCATGCAGATAATTCGGTCCTTCGTACGAAATTGGGTTTTCTCCCTAAGGTGGTGTCTCATCGAAACAATCAGGAAATTGTTGTTCCTTCTTTTTGTCCTAATCCTTCTTCTCATAAAGAACATCTTTTGCATAACTTTGATGTTGTGCGGGCTCTAAAATTTTACTTAAAAGCTACTAAAGATTTTCGGCAATCTTCTGCCCTGTTTGTTCTTTTCTCTGGAAAGCGTAAGGGTCAGAAGGCCACTTCTACTACTCTGTCTCTTTGGTTGAGAAGTTTGATTTGTTTGGCTTATGAGACTGCTGGACAGCAGCCTCCTGAGAGAATTATGGCTCATTCCACTAGGGCTGTCTCCTCTTCTTGGGCTTTCAAAAATAAAGCTTCTGTGGAACAGATTTGCAAGGCGGCTATATGGTCCTCTCTGCATACTTTTTCCAAATTCTTCAAATTTGATACTTTTGCCTCGGCTGAGGCCTCCTTTGGGAGAAAGGTTCTTCAAGTAGTGGTGCCTTCTGTTTAGGTCCTCCTGCCTTTTTCTCCCTCCCTGTTCATCCCGAGTTCTCTAGCTTGGGTATTGGTTCCCACTAGTTACTGGAATGACGTCATGGACTCTCCATGTCATAGGAAAGAAAACAAAATTTATGCTTACCTGATAAATTTGTTTCTTTCCAGACATGGAGAGTCCATGACCCCGCCCTCTTCTTTAATATATAATTCAGCAGTTGTTTTGAGTAAACCTCACGCACCTTTTCACCCTTGTGTTTCTTCTTTTTCCATTTTCTTTCGACTGAATGACTGGGGATTATGGGTAAGGAAAGTTACACTTAACAGCTTTGCTGGGGTGCTCTTTGCCTCCTCCAACTGGCCAGGAGTTGAATGTCCCACTAGTAATTGGAATGAGGTTGTAGACTCTCCATGTCCGGAAATAAATAAATTTATCAGCTAAGCATACATTTTGCTATTACCCATTCCCCAGTTTTGCACAGCCAACATGGTTATATTAATATACTTTTAATCTCTGTGATTACCTTCATCTAAGTCTCTTTTGACAGCCCCTAATCACATGGCTATTTATTTATTTATTATCTATTGACTTGCATTTTAGCCAATTAGTGCAGTGTCAGACAACTCCACAGGAGAGAGAGCACAATTTTATCTCTATAGCTCACATTGATTAGCAGTATCTTGTTGTGAAAAGCTAATAAAAAACATGTGATCAGAGGCTGTCTGTAGTGACTTAGAAACAGGCAGAAATTTAGAGGTTTAGATGTTATAAAGTATAAACAACGTTGGTTGTGCAAAGCTGGGGAATGGGTAGTAAAGGTGTGATTTTTTTTTTTTTAATTCTTTATTTCTCAATACTGACACATACATATCATGGAAGAAACAATTAAAGAAACAGTTCCACAATGTACAGTTGCTATCAATTAGAAAAGTCATTGACCTGGTGTACATACATTTTCAATACAGGTTGTCATTATACATTTTATATATTTTAACTATGTTCACACACAAAAAAAAATGAGTTCTGCTTCAGAGTCGAAGAAGTTACACATTTTACCTCCAATTCCAGTCTAAACTGAAGCATTCTAAAATATACTTAATTTAACTAAAAATAAAATAAAACAAACTAAAACCAAAACAAAATACTTTAATCCTCGGAGAGCGACAGCACCCATCTCTGAGTCTTCTTGTGGGGCATCACCCTTTCTACACCACCTGTGGCCTCTGCTACATGTTTATCGTAGTTTAACTGATGTCTAAAATCTAGGAGCCACTCGCCCCTAACCTGCGCCTGAAGAAAAAAGTCTGTTTTGAAATGAGAATAGAAGATGTGACGTCATCTCTTGTGGTAATGAGATAAGCAGGCATTCCCACTTTCTCATAAAAGCAGTAGTTTTAGATGTCATGTCTGTTGTAGTGTCGTATAGCTCTATCGTAAATTGATGAATAAGGCCTGCCTTAAACGCTCGGAATGTGGGATGGGCAGCTAAAATCCAATGCTTAAAGACCAATCTCCTCACAATAAACAAAGCTATATCCACAAATCACTCATACTGTCTTATCTCTCCAGGCAACTCCAAAAAAACAACGAATCTACTATCTAGGGTCAGTTGAACTCCACATCTACCTGCTATCCAATATAGTATTGTTTTCCAAAATTTAGTTAGTCTCGGACACTGCCATAACAAGTGCAGAATCCCAGTGTCATAAATCCCACATTTAGGACAAGTGTTAGACGCCTGTGGAACCCACCTCTGATACAATCTGGGTGTTATGTAGGAATTGTGCAGTAATTTAAAATGAGAGTTACTCATATCTTGCGCCAAGGTTGCTTTCTTTACTGACTTAATACTATCCATCACCATATGATGTGACAGTTCTTCCCCCAGTTTCTCCTGACCACCAGTCCACTATATATGTTAAATTTCTTTGATTCATGCTTTCCAGCAGCATTCTGTAAATGGGAGAGATCGAGTATATTCCCTGGGAGAACAGTGTTACCATGTTGTTAATTGGTAGTGTATCTCTAGACATATAGCTCTCAGTAATCAACAAAGAAACATAATGTTTTGCTTGTAAGTAGGCAAAATGGTGGTTATAGGGTAAATCATAGGTATCTCTAAGAGTTTGAAAGGACTTAATACTCTCCCCGTTCTCTTCTAAAAACCGCTGTACATGTATCAACCCACTTTCTGCCCACAGACTAAAAGGTGCCGTTATGAATCCTACTATAAATATAAAATCCGGATTTTTCCTGAGAGGTAAAAACTTTGTATAGATGTTAGAAGTATTTAGCCTATTACAAATGTTCCTCCAAGCCCTCAAAGGTTCCCTAAACATAATAAAACCCTTTCATTGTGTATTTGCTTGTTTAACTGATAAATGAGGGAGCATGGCCAAGGACCATGGTGCCACTAATTCCTGTTCCAACTCTTTCCAGGTGTAATGGTGTGCCCCGCTAAGCTAGTCCAACGTAAATTTACCCAAAGCCGCCCAATTATATAGTTGTAAATTTGGTAAGCTAAGTCCCCCACGCATCAAACCGCCAGTCAATTTAGAGTATCATATCCTGTTTTTTCCCCGCACAAACAAAATCTAGTATCTTCCCCAACAAAACAGGTAGCATCTGGAATACATACAAGAGACTCGGAAGCACAATCATTTTAATCATGTTTAGAGCAAAAATAGCAGGCTCTACTCAGTGTATAATTAAAAAATATAAATTTTATTGATTCCAGTAAAAACAGAATTTATGTTTACCTGATAAATTACTTTCTCCAACGGTGTGTCCGGTCCACAGCGTCATCCTTACTTGTGGGATATTCTCTTCCCCAACAGGAAATGGCAAAGAGCCAAGCAAAGCTGGTCACATGATCCCTCCTAGGCTCCGCCTTCCCCAGTCATTCGACCGACGTAAAGGAGGAATATTTGCATAGGAGAAATCATATGATACCGTGGTGACTGTAGTTAGAGAAAATAAATCATCAGACCTGATTAAAAAACCAGGGCGGGCCGTGGACCGGACACACCGTTGGAGAAAGTAATTTATCAGGTAAACATAAATTCTGTTTTCTCCAATATAGGTGTGTCCGGTCCACGGCGTCATCCTTACTTGTGGGAACCAATACCAAAGCTTTAGGACACGGATGATGGGAGGGAGCAAATCAGGTCACCTAGATGGAAGGCACCACGGTTTGCAAAACCTTTCTCCCAAAAATAGCCTCAGAAGAAGCAAAAGTATCAAATTTGTAAAATTTGGTAAAAGTGTGCAGTGAAGACCAAGTCGCTGCCTTACATATCTGATCAACAGAAGCCTCGTTCTTGAAGGCCCATGTGGAAGCCACAGCCCTAGTGGAATGAGCTGTGATTCTTTCAGGAGGCTGCCGTCCGGCAGTCTCATAAGCCAATCTGATGATGCTTTTAAGCCAAAAAGAGAGAGAGGTAGCAGTTGCTTTTTGACCTCTCCTTTTACCAGAATAAACAACAAACAAGGAAGATGTTTGTCTGAAATCCTTTGTAGCCTCTAAATAGAATTTTAGAGCACGAACTACATCCAAATTGTGCAACAAACGTTCCTTCTTTGAAACTGGATTCGGACACAAAGAAGGCACAACTATCTCCTGGTTAATATTTTTGTTAGAAACAACTTTCGGAAGAAAACCAGGTTTAGTACGCAAAACCACCTTATCTGCATGGAACACCAGATAAGGAGGAGAACACTGCAGAGCAGATAACTCTGAAACTCTTCTAGCAGAAGAAATTGCAACCAAAAACAAAACTTTCCAAGATAATAACTTAATATCTACGGAATGTAAGGGTTCAAACGGAACCCCTTGAAGAACTGAAAGAACTAGATTAAGACTCCAGGGAGGAGTCAAAGGTTTGTAAACAGGCTTGATTCTAACCAGAGCCTGAACAAAAGCCTGAACATCTGGCACAGCCGCCAGCTTCTTGTGAAGTAAAACAGATAAAGCAGAAATCTGTCCCTTCAAAGAACTTGCAGATAATCCTTTCTCCAAACCCTCTTGTAGAAAGGATAGAATCTTAGGAATTTTTACCCTGTTCCATGGGAATCCTTTCGATTCGCACCAACAGATATATTTCTTCCATACTTTATGGTAAATTTTTCTAGTTACAGGCTTTCTAGCCTGAATAAGAGTATCAATGACAGAATCTGAGAACCCACGCTTTGATAAAATCAAGCGTTCAATCTCCAAGCAGTCAGCTGGAGTGATGCCAGATTCGGATGTTCGAACGGACCTTGAACAAGAAGGTCCCGTCTCAAAGGTAGCTTCCATGGTGGAGCCGATGACATATTCACCAGGTCTGCATACCAAGTTCTGCGTGGCCACGCAGGAGCTATCAAGATCACCGAAGCCCTCTCCTGATTGATCCTGGCTACCAGCCTGGGAATGAGAGGAAACGGTGGGAACACATAAGCTAGGTTGAAGGTCCAGGGCGCTACTAGTGCATCTACTAGAGTCGCCTGGGGATCCCTGGATCTGGACCCGTAGCAAGGAACCTTGAAGTTCTGACGAGACGCCATCAGATCTATGTCTGGAATGCCCCATAATTGAGTTATTTGGGCAAAGATTTCCGGATGGAGTTCCCACTCCCCCGGATGAAATGTCTGACGACTCAGAAAATCCGCTTCCCAATTTTCCACTCCTGGGATGTGGATTGCAGACAAGTGGCAGGAGTGAATCTCCGCCCATTGAATTACTTTGGTCACTTCTTCCATCGCCAGGGAACTCCTTGTTCCCCCCTGATGGTTGATATATGCCACAGTCGTCATGTTGTCTGATTGAAACCTTATGAATTTGGCCTTTGCTAGTTGAGGCCAAGCCTTGAGAGCATTGAATATCGCTCTCAGTTCCAGAATGTTTATCGGGAGAAGAGATTCCTCCCGAGACCATAGACCCTGAGCTTTCAGGTGTTTCCAGAGTGCGCCCCAGCCCACCAGGCTGGCGTCGGTCGTTACAATGACCCACTCTGGTCTTCTGAAGCTCATCCCTTGGGACAGGTTGTCCAGGGTCAGCCACCAACGGAGTGAATCTCTGGTCCTCTGATCTACTTGGATCGTCGGGGACAAATCTGTATAATCCCCATTCCACTGTCTGAGCATGCACAGTTGTAATGGTCTTAGATGAATTCGCGCAAAAGGAACTATGTCCATTGCCGCAACCATCAAACCTATTACTTCCATGCACTGCGCTATGGAAGGAAGAAGAACAGAATGAAGTACTTGACAAGAGCTTAGAAGTTTTGATTTTCTGGCTTCTGTCAGAAAAATCTTCATTTCTAAGGAGTCTATTATTGTTCCCAAGAAGGGAACTCTTGTTGACGGGAATAGAGAACTTTTTTCTACGTTCACTTTCCACCCGTGAGATCTGAGAAAGGCTAGGACAATGTCCGTATGAGCCTTTGCTTGTGGTAGGGACGACGCTTGAATCAGTATGTCGTCCAAGTAGGGTACTACTGCAATGCCCCTTGGCCTTAGCACCGCTAGAAGGGACCCTAGTACCTTTGTGAAAATTCTTGGAGCAGTGGCTAGTCCGAATGGAAGTGCCACAAACTGGTAATGCTTGTCCAGAAAGGCGAATCTTAGGAACCGATGATGTTCCTTGTGGATAGGAATATGTAGATACGCATCCTTTAAATCCACCGTGGTCATGAATTGACCTTCCTGGATGGTAGGAAGAATTGTCCGAATGGTTTCCATCTTGAACGATGGAACCTTGAGAAATTTGTTTAGGATCTTGAGATCCAAAATTGGCCTGAATGTTCCCTCTTTTTTGGGAACTATGAACAGATTGGAGTAAAACCCCATCCCTTGTTCTCCTAATGGAACAGGATGAATCACTCCCATTTTTAACAGGTCTTCTACACAATGTAAGAATGCCTGTCTTTTTATTTGGTCTGAAGACAATTGAGACCTGTGGAACCTTCCCCTTGGGGGTAGTTCCTTGAATTCCAGGAGATAACCTTGAGAAACTATTTCTAGCGCCCAAGGATCCTGAACATCTCTTGCCCAAGCCTGAGCGAAGAGAGAGTCTGCCCCCCACCAGATCCGGTCCCGGATCGGGGGCCAGCATCTCATGCTGTCTTGGTAGCGGTAGCGGGCTTCTTGGCCTGCTTACCTTTGTTCCAGCCTTGCATCGGTCTCCAGGCTGGCTTGGTTTGAGAAGAAAAACCCTCTTGCTTAGAGGATGTAGAATTTGAGGCTGGTCCGTTTCTGCGAAAGGGACGAAAATTTGTTTTATTTTTAGCCTTAAAAGACCTATCCTGAGGAAGGGCGTGGCCCTTTCCCCCAGTGATGTCTGAAATAATCTCTTTCAAGTCAGGGCCAAACAGCGTTTTCCCCTTGAAAGGGATGTTAAGCAATCTGTTCTTGGAGGACACATCCGCTGACCAAGACTTCAGCCAAAGCGCTCTGCGCGCCACAATAGCAAAACCTGAATATTTCGCCGCTAATCTAGCTAATTGCAAAGTGGCGTCTAAGGTAAAAGAGTTAGCCAACTTAAGTGCTTGAACTCTGTCCATAACCTTCTCATAAGAAGATGCTTTATTGAGCGACTTTTCTAGTTCCTCGAACCAGAAACACGCTGCTGTAGTGACAGGAACAATGCATGAAATTGGTTGTAGAAGGTAACCTTGCTGAACAAACATCTTTTTAAGCAAACCCTCTAATTTTTTATCCATAGGATCTTTGAAAGCACAACTATCTTCTATAGGGATAGTGGTGCGTTTGTTTAGAGTAGAAACCGCCCCCTCGACCTTGGGGACTGTCTGCCATAAGTCCTTCCTGGGGTCGACCATAGGAAATAATTTCTTAAATATAGGGGGAGGGACAAAAGGTATGCCGGGCCTTTCCCATTCTTTATTTACAATGTCCGCCACCCGCTTGGGTATAGGAAAAGCTTCGGGGGGCACCGGGACCTCTAGGAACCTGTCCATCTTACATAATTTCTCTGGAATGACCAAATTGTCACAATCATCCAGAGTAGATAACACCTCCTTAAGCAGAGCGCGGAGATGTTCCAATTTAAATTTGAATGTAATAACGTCAGGTTCAGCTTGTTGAGAAATTTTTCCTGAATCTGAAATTTCTCCCTCAGACAAAACCTCCCTAGCCCCTTCAGACTGGTGTAAGGGCATGTCAGAACCATTATCATCAGCGTCCTCATGCTCTTCAGTATCTAAAACAGAGCAGTCGCGCTTTCGCTGATAAGTGGGCATTTTGGCTAAAATGTTTTTAATAGAATTATCCATTACAGCCGTTAATTGTTGCATAGTAAGGAGGATTGGCGCACTAAATGCACTAGGGACCTCCTGAGTGGGCAAGACTGGTGTAGACATAGAAGGAGATGATGCAGTAACATGCTTACTCCCCTCACTTAAGGAATCATTTTGGGCAACATTATTATCAGTGGCATCATTGTCCCTACTTTGTTTGTCACATTCATCACATATATTTAAATGGAGAGGAACCTTGGCTTCCGAACATACAGAACATCGTCTATCTGATAGTTCAGACATGTTAATAGGCATAAACTTGATAACAAAGCACAAAAACCGTTTTAAAATAAAACCGTTACTGTCTCTTTAAATGTTAAACTGAACACACTTTTTTACTGAATATACGCAAAAGTATGAAGGAATTGTTCAAAATTCACCAAAATTTCACCACAGTGTCATAAAGCCTTAAAAGTATTGCACACCAAATTTGAAAGCTTTAACGGAACCGGAGCCGTTTTTACATTTAACCCCTATACAGTCCCTGGTATCTGCTTTGCTGAGACCCAACCAAGCCCAGAGGGGAATACGATACCAAATGACGCCTTCAATAAGCTTTTTCAGTGGATCTGAGCTCCTCACACATGCATCTGCATGCCTTGCTTCTCAAAAACAACTGCGCATTAGTGGCGCGAAAATGAGGCTCTGCCTATGACTAGAGAAGGCCCCCAGTGAAAAAGGTGTCCAATACAGTGCCTGCCGTTTTTTTTAACAGAATTCCCAAGATTAAAATAACTCTCCAAAGTTGTAAACCATCAAATATGTTTATAAAGTAATCGTTTTGGCCCAGAAAAATGTCTACCAGTCTTTAAAGCCCTTGTGAAGCCCTTATTCTTTTATTGAAAATTCAGAAAATGGCTTACCGGATCCCATAGGGAAAATGACAGCTTCCAGCATTACCAAGTCTTGTTAGAAATGTGTCATACCTCAAGCAGCCAAAGTCTGCTCACTGTTTCCCCCAACTGAAGTTAATTCCTCTCAACAGTCCTGTGTGGAAATAGCCATCGATTTTAATAACAGTTGCTAAAATCATTTTCCTCTTACAAACAGAAATCTTCATCTCTTTTCTGTTTCAGAGTAAATAGTACATACCAGCACTATTTTAAAATAACAAACTCTTGATTGAAGAATAAAAACTACATTTAAACACCAAAAAACTCTGAGCCATCTCCGTGGAGATGTTGCCTGTGCAACGGCAAAGAGAATGACTGGGGAAGGCGGAGCCTAGGAGGGATCATGTGACCAGCTTTGCTGGGCTCTTTGCCATTTCCTGTTGGGGAAGAGAATATCCCACAAGTAAGGATGACGCCGTGGACCGGACACACCTATGTTGGAGAAAAAGTGTAGTGTTCCCAGGCAAGAGGCATACACAGCAAGGACTGTCTTACGCGTTTCACGCCCCCTAGTGGCACTTAATCAAAGACTATTTTTGCTCTTATCCACTTGTTACCGGCCTGATCCGCCATTTGCTAAGGCTCTCTGGGTATGTTTGGGTAGCAGTTATTGTTTCTTTGTGGAACTGCACGCATTGGAGTTTTTGACCGTGTTCCGGAAAACCCCCCTCTTTAATCAGGTTTACCCTACCCGAAATCGATACCGGGAGAGATCTCCACAAAGACAGTTGGTTACAAATGTCTCCAATTAGTGACCTATAATTAGTTTCATATCATACTTTAGGATTCACAGTCATTTTGATTCCCAAATATTTAAATTGGTCCTTGGCTATCTTGAATTGAAACCCTGTCAGCTGCGTTTTGTTTTCCAGTGTCAGCCACATCAATTCCGACTTATCCCTGTTTATAGTATATCCTGAGGTCTCCCAAAACTCAGTGATAATAGACAAAAGCCTCTGAAGGTTAGCAACCAGATCGGACACAAAGTGAAGCTTCACCCTTCCAATTGCCAAACACTCCATTTCCTTACGAATTAAGTATGCCAGAGGCTCTATAGCGAGGTCAAACAACAGGAGTGAAAGTAGGCACCCCTGTCTCGTGCCTCTGTTCAAACGAAAAGTAGGGGATAATTCTCCATTGACAATGACTGCTGCTCGGGGCTGTGCGTAAATAAATTTTACTGTATCCAAGAAACTCCCCCCCACTCCAAATCTGGCCATGGTAAGATAAAGATCATCCCAAATGAACTTATCAAATGCTTTTTTCGGACCATTCCTATTCAGCCCCTCCCTCCAGAAATGTGACATAACCAACTGTACTTTCCTAACATTTAACACAGAGGATCTTCTAGTAACAAACCCTGTCTGGTCTAAAGGAATCACACTCGGTATCACCCTCCCCAACCTAATCGCTAGAATTTTAGTAAACAATTTGTAATCATTGTTGAGGTTGGAGATCGGACGGTACGACTCCGGGAGCAAGGGATTCCTATTGGCCTTAGGAATAATGGTGATGTGAGCCTCTGTGAAGCTATTCGAGGGCGGGACCTCACCCTTCAAGATTGCGTTATAAAGCACTAGCAAAGATTCTAAAACTTCTGGGCCCAAAAGTTTATAAAACTCCCCGGGAAATGCATCCGGACCTGGGGTTTTATTCAGAGGAAGGTTTTTAATTACCGTTGACATATCTTGTGCTGTAATAGGGGCACTGAGCGCATTCAACTGCTGTCTATCCAGCTGTGGCAGTTTTATTCTATCCCACAGTTTCTCTCCAACGTCTGCATTCACTGATGGACCATTATACAACTCCTGATAAAATCTGCAGAACCAATCTTGTATTCTCTGCTGGTCAGAGTGGACCTCCGTTCCATCCCAAAAAGCCATTACACAATTAGGTGGTCTACTCAATCGAGTTAATGCGGCTAAAAATTTACTATAAAACTTTGCCCTCTTTGTGCCTGATGTAGTAACAAAGTGTCCCTTCGGTCTTTGATTAGTTTATATGCCTTCCTATTATTTTTATTTTGGGATTAAGGTATTTGTTTTGAGTATTGAGGAACTGTCTCAAGAGTAGTGACTCTTTAGCATTAAACTTTTTGTGAACCCCTGCTGCATAATTTGAGAATATCCCCCTCAGAACTGCTATGGCTGTTTCCCAAAACAGCATCAGTTTGTCTAGGTGTTGTATGTTCAGAGCACTGTATGCGTTCCACTCACCCACCAGATATCTACGAAAATCAGGGTCTTTATATAGCTGCCAAGGAAAAACCCACCTATTTTGCTTATGTTGTTTGCTCACTAATTTGACATATGCATGGTCTGAAATTGTGACCGGGCCAATAACAATCTCCCTAACTCTAGTTTTGTATGAGGCTGACACCAGAAAAAAATCGATGCAAGATAAAGAGCATTTGGAAGGTAAAATACAGGTATAATCCTTTGTTTCAGGATTTCTTTCCCTCCACACATCAACCACCGAGAGGACATGCCTAAATGTATTTATAGTTAGTGTGTCTCGCCGTGTATATGGGGGCGGTTGTGAACTTTTATGTGGGTTTGCCGGATTCTTGAATCTGTCTAACGGTACTTGTGGCGCAATATTAGAATCTCCCCCTATCACTAAGGGAAGTTAGCATGCTAGAGGAGTTTTCTCTGTAAGGTGAGCCAGAACTGTGTTTTTTTCTTGTAAAGGACCATATACTCCTACCAGTAAAAAGCGAATCCACTCTATTTCTAATTCCAAAATTACATATCTACCGTTAGTATCTACTTCTGCATGATGAACTTTGTAATCTAAACCTTTCCGAAAAAGTACTGCTACTCCCCTCACTCTCTTTTTCCCAAATGATGATGCTATCACCTCATGAACCCAACCTTGTTTGAGTTATTGATGCTCCTCAACACCTAAATGTGTCTCTACTAGAATAGCTATATGGGTATTTTGTAATCTAAGATTTTTAAGAATGCCCTTGTGCTTTATCGGGGAGGTGACCCCTCCCACATTCCAAGTCACAATATTTAACGGGTTGGCCATGTTCTTTATGTTTGTTGGAGAAATGAGCCAAGACCCATTGTACAATATGGTATGATCGTGTTTATTGTGAGGAGAGTGAGTTTGTTTAAATACATCTTATTGTTAGCGGCTCTGCTATCATTCCCAGCTATTTTTTCCATCGATACGACTCTTGTATCAATAGTGAAAGATAGATGTGGTGCTGTCAGCTCCTCCGAGGCATCAGTACTGTATTCCCTAATCACATGAGGACAAATAACAAAAAGAAAGAAAATAAAAAGAATAAAAAAAACAATGTCGGATAAACATAAAAAAAAATCAACATTTGTAAAGAGACTTGTTAGACCAAGTCCCCAGTTGGCGGTTCCAAACCAAACCCCCCCCCCCATGATAAGTAGGAATATCCCTTGGAAACTAATAAACCCCATAATTTCTGCCTTCATTTCAACATTAACTTAAATATACAGCATTAACTCTACTACTTAACTACCCTTTCATTGCAACTCTTGAACTGAGACTATAAACTAATAATATAGGAGGACAAAAAAGAAAAAACAAATAGGTAAGGAAGATAGACATCTCACTAAATCATTGCCATCAGGCTATCTCTTATAACAACCTGGGTACTTAGAGCTAACTTACAAAAAGTCTAGCTACTAATATTAGGCTCAGGTATCTGTATTGTGGCTCTCTTGTGCTTGTACACTGTCCTTGACTTCACTCTCAAGATATTTTTGTAGAAGATTTGGGTTGTCGAAGAACTTGGGTCCTCGAGCAGTCTGTAGCCTCAATCTAGCTGGGTACATAAGTGTAACAGAGCGTCCTTTTTTCAACAATTGTTGGCAATAAAGGAGAGAATTATTTGCGTCTCCTAGACACTTCAAAAGAATAGTCCTGGAATAGGAGTATCTTTTTTCCATCAATTACTGGTGGACCTTGTCTGTAAGCTCTCAACAGCTTGATTTTATCCTTGAAATTAAAGTATTTAATGAACACATGTCTAGGCGACGTCTAGCTGTTGTCCGCTGTTATTGCTTGGCCAACTCGGTGAGCTCTCTCAGCCACACATGGAACCGCCATACTGCTTAAATATAAGATCTCCGGCAGTGTCCTCTCCGCAAATTGCAACAAGGAATCACTTAAGACTGATTCCGGGAGGCCAACTACCCTGAGGTTGTTCCTCCTCAACCTGTTTTCCAGGTTGTCCAGGCGAGCTTGGAGCAATGTGTTTTGTTTCTGCATATTGGTAACTCTGGAGGTTAAATTACTTTGACGGTCTTCATGCTCAGATATGCGATGCTCTGCGTGTTGTAGCCTCTGTGAGAATTGCTTGAATTCTGTGTTGACGGAGTCTACTCCCGTTTGAAGCTGCTCAATTTTGGGGAGAAATAAAGATGAGAGTTGTGAGACTATTGGATGCGTGTCAGTATTTACTGAGGCCTCATCCTGTATTTCTGGAGATGCGGACACCTGATGTGCCTCAGTCTGATGTTGTTGCTTCTTATCTGCTTTGGACTTTGCTGCCATGTTGCTAGTAGATTTATGGAAGCTAGAGTAGTATTGCTGCATACAGGGTGTCTCTAATCAGGTGCAATGTAAATAAAGTCAAAAGGTATACTCCTGATTATGCTGCAGCTCTTATTATGTTAACCGTATACAGTTCAACTATATCATCCAAAGCTTTAATTCCAGAGACTCATCTCTCCTTCCTCCCTTATTATTAGCCTGTGGCTTCTCTGCGTAATGTAGCACCTTGGGACAGAATTTTATATAACGAGTGTGAAGAAGGGAGAGAAACAGTCGGTCTCAAACCATTTTCCTTTACTAACAGTGGCCCACTACATAACTATGCCTGCAGGGCCTTTACTGAAAGTCCAGTTATACCCCTAATGTCTGCTCCTAATGTACAGAGATGAGCTAGTCAGATGTGTCTCCTAAGCGTGGCTGTGCAAACCTGCTATCATGGATTTCTAATAAGACGCACCTGCCACGTGGGTATGCAGACCTGGCTCGTGATCTAACTTTTTAAACAATAACAATTTTGGTGTTGCATAAATGTTACTTAAACTTCTATTACTTCTGTTATATACTATGGAAGTCCATAGGTTGACTACTTGTACTTAAATTTCAATATACAGAGATGGGCCCACTGATTTAAATAGTGTACTTATAGTGTTCTATGTCAGTACTATATAAGGTTATTTATTTACTAACCCTCATCTGTAATGTACACAAGACTAGCAACTCATGCCAAGCTAGCTTTCCTCTGTTATATAGTCATGCTCTGTATCTTATACATCTAAACTATAATTTTGATATGCTGGAGTGATGAGTCATTCAAATTTAAATATACACAGAGAAATCATTGTTAGTTGACATATGGCTCCATTGCATTTTATAGTCTATTCATGATATCTCATGTCAGTACTGTATAAGTTATTTAGAAACCCTTCGGTGTTATATACATAAGATTAGCATCTCATTCCAAGCTAGCTTTTATTAGTTATCTATTCAAGGTCTGTATCTTATATATCTAAGATATATATATATATATATATATATATATATATATATATATATATATTATTATTTTTTATTTTTTTTATTTATTTTTTTTTATATTTTTTATTGAGGATATACAAATACAAGTAAAATGCAGTACAGATAAGTTTCATGAACATCAACTCATGTACCATAGTACATTTTATATATATATATGAAAGTGTTTTTACACATGTGCACAAGGGAAAAAGCGATCATATAACATTACAAGCAACAATAGTAAGATTAGGTTATAGGAATGTTACCTTACAGGATGTTAGAGATTTGTCTACCAAGGAACAACCAGATATAATCTGTACTCAATATCAATATTATCCTCTTTTTTATTTTTATTTAGAGGGGAAATAAATTTATACTCCTCGAACTAGTCAGGCTACTCTTGAGCCTCTGCAATTTGGAAATTACTATTTAAAGGAGGAGAACTAAGTTGTAAACAATATTGTTAATAATAATATGTGTTAACAAGTAGAAAGGAATGATTTCCCATAGCGTTTAAGGGATGTCTCATATAGACCAATTATAATATGGGAGGAGTAAGCTATATTTTTAATATAAAAAAGTGATGAGTCAATTTAACATTAATATAATCTAGACTGCTAGAGGATTCCTATATTTCTAAGATGCTAGTATTTAATATTCAATAGTATATTTCAAGGGTCCCTGAGGGGCCTATATTAGACCATGCATCCCCCTCTACTTTCAAAATGTGTTTATAAGTGGTCCATGACCGTTTCATGCTGCTGAGGGGGGTCATTTTGCATAAAATACTAAAAATTTGGTTTATTGAACTTGTAGTCGCATTCAGTGTTTGCAATGATTTTTGTAGTTGATGTTATTGATTTAATATTACAGTTGTACTCTTAATGTAAGCTTAATACTTGTACTTTTAAGGTTTGATATTTTTTAAAATGTGACTATATAGAGCAAGCTACACGTGTACAGGACTGTAAAAATCTACATTTATTTACGTATGTTTTTTTTTTTTTTTTTAAACAAATTTTTTATTGAGGTTCTTTACCAAACAAACAAGTATTGCTTTTCCATACATAGTAAAAAGGAAAATAGGTTATTACAGAGTAAGCTGCCAAAACAAGGTCACATAGGTACATGGTATAATTAAATGACAGATTATCCATTAGATATAAACAATAAACTCTGTTTAAACAATAAACCTGCTGCAAGATATAAGCAGCCACATAGGGACCGCCAAGAAATTGTAGTACAATATAGGGCAGGAAAGCAGCAATGTGATAGGGCCACTCATGGACCCCCAATGAAGAACCTCTATTTTATGTTTTTAAAGCTATAACTGTAAATAACCAGGTAAATATCAAATATAAATTGAATAATGGTCAAATAATATTAACCATCCATGAAGCTAAAGAAAAGCTTGCGAGATATAATATGCAGTGTAGAATGTAATGAGTGTTATATAAAATAGTAGGATGAGATGTAAGACGAGATGTAAACTCCCCTAGCTATTGTTGGGATCTATAATATAGCCTTCGGGCTGACAAGTAGAAGCCTGTTTAGGCTTTGCTCAATTCTCTATGCTTTATGTGGTCTTTAATGAGGCCCCTGGAAAAAAAAAAATGATTTAAAAGTGAGGGTTTAGATGATAAGGACTGAAGATCAGACCTGCTGATCTGAGTAGAGAAGATAGATCCTAACATATAACGTAATGAAAAAGAGAGTAAGTGCTAGGGGAGCAGAAAGGGTTGCGGTATAGGCAAGAGAAACCGCACTGTTAGTTCTCCTATTGTCAGGAGACTCTTTACTTGGGGGGGGGGAGGTTGTAAAATAGTTGCGGCAATTAGTAGGAGCAATAACTGTGGGAGGGGGAGGTGGTATGCTGAATATAATGAATAAGGAGCTAATTATAAGTGCAGGTCCAGTCTGCGCTAGAAAAAAGGGCATCCTGAAAAGACTGAGATTATAGCATAGGATAGGTATTAGTTAGCAGTACGGCTACAGCTCACCTGTATATATATGCAAATATAAGTAATATTGACAGTGCAAGAGTATATCATGGTTACATAACAATTGCAGATAGGCAATCTGGATCAAGTCTATAGCTTTAGCACAGAGTGAACAATTAGAACATTACTCATGTGCAAATAAACACCCGCTACATAGGATAGATATTAGTCAGTAATATAATTACAGCACTCCTGTGCTACATTCCTACATAAGCAATACAGAATTCACATGAGTTTACTATTGTTTTACAGCAATTGTAGATAGGATACCAGGGGAAAATCTGAAGGTTGAGTATATAGCAACAAGTTAGGGCATTTCTTATGTACATTGATATGCATTGTGGTGCAGAACTGTATCTGGAACTATGCTATGGAGCTATAAATGTGTTAAATATAGGCATCACGCTGCCCCGGCCGCTGGCAGCGAGATGTCATGTTCACAGACCTCACCTCAGCACCACACCTATTCAAGCAATATGGAAGCCCACAAACATATGTAATGAGATATTTAGATGCTTTTTCCCAGTAGGTGTAGACAATAAGAAGCTTGTAAATACATTATAATAAGGCGTACAAACATTGCTGTCATCTTATAAAACAAACTAATTGACATATATTAAAACAAAGTCTGCTGAATACTATGCTGTTGATAGTACCTAAACAAACTGCGAAAGAAAGTATGTCCATAGCATGTGAACTTGAATATGCCCATGTCCATGACACAAGTATGCTGCTTATGTGGTGATTCTACAATAACTTTTAAAACCTCTCAACTTGTAGGCTGTATCTAATGACAGGCTGGACAGATGCATAGTGGGAATCCAGGGAAAGTTTTTGGAGAGTTATAGGGACGGTGAAAAAGCGTTGTCTTACCCCACAAGAATGTGAAGTGATCTGAGGAGGGTTGCAGCAAAAAAGTTCATTGCAGTATCGGCAACAGCTCTTCTCAGCTGAACGGACTCATCCCACTCCTACTCGCCAGACTTGACAGTGTCTTGCGGCGTGTTGAAAGTTGCAGATGGGTGAACTAAGTAGCCAAGACGGGGCTCCGGGCCATCGCAAGCCCTGGGACACAGATGTGATCTCTATTATGCAGACCTGAAGTAAGTGCCGCGTTTTCAAGCGTGTGAGAGACCTCTCCAGCTGTATCTTGTCAGTATAGGGTAGGTCTATCTGGATAAGGTCACTGCTGAGAATGGTCCTGTGTGCAGGTCCAAGTGAAATACAGCATGGCGCTGGCTGCTGCCCTTGCGTAAATAACTCTGCAGCGGGTGGGGGGTGTCCCCTCTGTAAATCAAGCGCCTCCGCTTCATAGGTAACAGTAGGTTGAGCTCTCATAGTAAACTGTATGCAGGTACTCTCCTCCTCTAACTTCTCAGCTTTCCTGCTCAAATTGGCGGTGCCGCAAGGTACATTCAAAAGTTCAGACGCCATTATGCATGAATGTTCAAATGCCTCCCGATATCCTTTCAGGAGATCCCCGATCACCTCAAGGAGCTGTGTCGCTGTGCCCATGGTAAGATTCTTCTGTGAAGACATTTATTGCCGGTATTAGGGTAGCAAACGGCGAGATTTACTCATCAGTCAGGCTCTCCCCAGGGGTAAAGATGGCCGCTCTTGATGTCACTGGCCTGCAGAGTAGATGGAAAAGTGATATAAATGTCTGCCAGGAGCGCTCTGCCGCTAGATTTTTCAGTATGCAGGTTCCTTAACTTCTAGGGTTACACCATCAGATAGTTAGATAGGTCAGAGCGGTCGCAAAATTTAGTTTTTATGTAGAAAAGTTCAGGAGCTTTTGCAATGTGCGACCGCTCTGTGTGCCAGTTGGCTCCTCCCCCCTATTTACGTATGTTTGATCTTTGATGTCAGATTTTGTTGTGTAGTTATATATAGCATGATACTGTCACAGTCCTTAGTCTGGAATCTAAAACCACAGACATGCACCAGTGAGGAATAGAACCACAATTTGCTGAGATCAACAAATAAGAGTTAAGTGTAGCAAAAAGATACTGAATACTGCACAGTGCTACTGGGGAAAGCAGCAGTAAACGTGTATCACCAGGCTGTGATTTAATGTAAAGGGATTTTAGGCTACTTAACCCTATGTCTGCCACCTGTGCTCTGTATGAGCACTAAAATATTTGCAGGAGGGAGAAATATTGCCGGGTAATCCCTATTTGCATAGTATGCAAGGTAAAAGTATTTGAATATCAGAGAGTTATGCATGCGGATCCATTAAGAAATATATATATATATATATATATATATATATATATATATATATATATATATATATATTAGTGCAGGCCTGATTAAATAAAGTACAGCGTTGTAAAACTAACTTCCAAGAAAGGCTAAGAGAAATGCTTTTTGACGACTGAAATATCGGAGGTGTAAGATACCATAGTTAGAGTGTGGGGCAGGTATGCGTATAAACCTTACTGAGACAGGCATAAGCTAGGCTAGGTTACGATATATTAGGTAGAGTCTTGCAGGATCTCATTATACTGTAGATAGTACTTACTTTAGGCCTGGGTGAGCGGAGCTCCGTTTGGTTGCAGCGCTGGTAACAGGTGGAAGGAGCAGCAGGTGGATGACGTCACCGCGGACTGAGAGAGAGAGCTCCTGGCTTCCGTGTACACTGATCTGTAGTGAGAGACGCGGTGCAGCTTCTGCTGACAGGACGTGGATGTGCAATGGAGACACAGGAAAGGTGACTGTGGCGTCACAGAGATTGTAGACTGCAGGAGAAGCAAGGATCACAAGTAGATTGGAGGTATTGAAGGGGAAGTCAATATGCGGTAAGCAAAAGAACAGCAGTCGGTAGTGAACAGAGTTCACACAGAGCATGGGCTTGTTGATCAAAGGCAGAAATGCTTCAATACTAAGCGAAGTACGTAGGGCCTAGGTCAGCTTTAAATAGGGTGGAGTTGAGGATGCAGAGATAATCCTTAAAGACACAGTAAAAGACGTAGCCAAAATGTAGAATTGGAAAATAGTCCTGACAGATACATATACACACGATTGAAATAATCTATTTTATTTACTTTTCCCCCCTCAAACCTCAATAAAAAAATGGTTATCATGCAGTTTTTTTATGGCCATGTTCCAGCTACATGGTTAGAATGGCAAATCTGATGATATAGTGTACAAAGTAATGATTCCATGCCTTTTACTCAATTAATAGATAAACCAAATGGCGTAAAAAAAGACACAACACAGTTTTTAAAAGTAACAATATGATTTTTTTAATCATTGTTGGTGGAGAGCGATCCGTACCAAAAAGTGCAAATGTTTGCAGATGAGAGCAGGATTTTATACATCTATGTAGCAGCATCAACTGCACCCAGTCCCACCTATATGCATATAAATATGTATTTATATATTTATATAAAAAAGTTAAACACCACTTTTTAAAATGCTCTTAAACCAAAACTTAATAGATGCACTGTGACAAAATCAAGTCAAATTCCACCCTACAAGGCTGATCAAGGTTCAACCTAATAAAACACAACCCCTCAACTCAGTGTTAGAAAAAAATAAAGGGGATGTGTCATTGATAAAAAAAAAAATCCAATAAGGGAACAGACACATAATAAGATCAATTCCTGGCAAAATAAAGGGACAGTCTAGTCAAAATTAAACTTTTATGATTCGGATATGGCATGCAATTTACTTTTTTCAAGTTTGCTTTTTTTTCTCTTGGTATCCATTGTTAAAAGCTAAACCTATGTAGACACGCATGCTAATTTCTAAACCATTGAAGGCTGCCTATTATCTCAGTGCATTTTAAGTTTTTTTTACAGCTAGACAGCACTAGTTCATGTGTGCCGTAAAGATAACAGTGTGCTCACTCCCGTGGAGTTATTTATGAGTCAGCACTGATTGTCTTAAATTGTCTGCCAAAATAACTAAAATAAGGGGGCAGTCTGTAGAGGATTATATACAAGGTAATCACAGATTAATATAACCGTGTTGGTTACGCAAAACTGGGGAATGGGTTATGAAGGAATTATCTATAATTTTAATCTGGAATAGACTGTCCCTTTAATTAGCAGAATAGAATATTTTTCTGGAAAGCTATTTTCATATCGGTGTTAATATACCCTAGCATTGGCTCACTGGTAGTAAAGTGGTTAAGTAAGATAAAGCATGCTTAGGCATAACCAGTGACTGGGTTAAAAGCTCATATTCCACTTCGCCTTAGGCCGCCTTCTGTTTATCACAATGTAAAACAGACTCTGAAAACTTTTAGAAACACCTGCCTTCTTTCATATCACATCATTTCATCTCTACTCTCCCTTGGGTGGCTATTCACTAAGCCGGCTCAATCTCCACCAGTTTATTGCATTGTTGCTGTAAAGGAAACGTAAAATGCTCACACACTGAATGAATGTAGGCCATAAAATTGATTTGCATAAATTCGCCAATGATGTAGATACAAATCCAAAGATTTTGGGCTAACTGTGGAGCATTATACATGCAAGTTTTTTGCTCTGTCCCAGTCAGGAAAAGAGTTTTCTACTCTTTCCTTGGGTTAAGCCAACCACTGAGATTTTACACAAATGTGGAGGCAGGGTTAAGAATGTAGGTTCTGGTCTCCTGCCACACACATGAGCCATTGTGATAATGCCTTGAGATATAAGAAAAACACTGTCCTCCCCTAAAACACCATTCATTGAATGTATGATCCCATTGCAGCATCCCTGATTAAGACGAAGACTTCAGCTGTGTTAGTTCTAAAAACTGACTAAAGGATATGAGCTGTTACATGAACATAAGGCTTGGTTCCCTACCACCATTTTCAATTTTGTAACTGCTGCAACTTCCAAAGATAAATAAAGTTTTGCGATTTTAATTTAATGTCCAATTTCAGGACAATCAAGTAAGCAGAATACTGTTCCTCACAATCATTCATCTTCACATCACAGATAGGGTCAGTACATTTAGAGGATGACTCCTTTAGTCTCTAGATTTGGGAAGCAAGACTCTCTCATACGTATGTTATTTCCTCCTCCCGAATATTGACTTCTTGCCAGGATTTTTATCACTCATGCTCAGCCCAATCAGCAGCCGAGCTTTCTCATCCTCCTCTTGCTGGTTCATGTCAGTTTTTGGGTCACTCTTGCCTTTGGCTTCCGCACCAGCAGCAGGCTTTAAACGTAGCTTCTCTTTGATCACCTGTACAGCATAGTAAAAAATGGCCAGTTAACAAGAGGGAATCTAGAGGGACTACAATAATATGCATTAGCCAATAAAACCATTGTCACAATCAGGGCTGTGATGAAAGCTTGACTGCTTGAGGGAAAAAAGAAAAGAATCGAACAAAAGACAAAAAATAAAATAAAGGAGCAAAGAAAAGGAAGAATTAAGAAAAACAAGGAATTGCATACGACATAGCATTTAATATAAATAAAATACATACACAGGTATCGAACACTGTACAACGACCCTGCTAGGATTACCTGAGCCACTAATGCCTTTCTGCTGTCCCTTTTTACTGCCATGGCAAAGTCCAGCCATGTCCATGTATTGTTGTGATATTCTAGGCAAGGAAGCACCAAGTTGAGGTCACCCCAGTCCACACTGTTCTTCTCACCCTGAAAATGTAATACAGTGACATTTCACTGTTTTTTACTCACCAATAAATCCATTTATTCAATCTATAAATCTATTTATATTCACAGTGACAATAAAGATAATCTTACAAATATATAAAAATGTGATCATGTAGATAAGAAGTCATGATGATCCACGGGGTAAAAGCTTGCTGGCTGATAACCGGAACTCCCTCAGCTGTATTGGTAGGCAGTGACAAGCCCAACAAGCATAATGTTGGCTCTTTTACATGTGACAAAGAAAACACTTTAATTTCCCATCAACATGCCCCCATTATCTTGGTTCTTCTTCCATAAATGAAAATGTCACTTAGTCCTTGAGTTACAAATATTTAGCCGTTTAGTAGAAAAACATAATTTATGCTTACCTGATAAATTTATTTCTCTTATGGTGTATCCAGTCCACGGATCATCCATTACTTGTGGGATATTCTCCTTCCCAACAGGAAGTTGCAAGAGGATCACCCACAGCAGAGATGCTATATAGCTCCTCCCCTAACTGCCATATCCAGTCATTCGACCGAAACTAGCCGAGAAAGGAGAAACCATAGGGTGCAGTGGTGACTGTAGTTTAAAATTTAGACCTGCCTTAAAAGGACAGGGCGGGCCGTGGACTGGATACACCACAAGAGAAAATTTTTTATCAGGTAAGTATAAATTATGTTTTCTCTTGTTAGGTGTATCCAGTCCACGGATCATCCATTACTTGTGGGATACCAATACCAAAGCTAAAGTACACGGATGAAGGGAGGGACAAGGCAAGTACTTAAACGGAAGGGACCACTGCCTGTAGAACCTTTCTACCAAAAATAGCCTCCGAAGAAGCAAAAGTATCAAATTTGTAAAATTTTGAAAAGGTATGAAGCGAAGATCAAGTCGCTGCTTTGCAAATCTGTTCAACAGAAGCCTCATTTTTAAAGGCCCAGGTGGAAGCCACAGCTCTAGTAGAATGAGCTGTAATCCTTTCAGGGGGCTGCTGTCCAGCAGTCTCATAGGCTAAGCGGATTACGCTCCGAAGCCAAAAAGAAAGAGAGGTTGCCGAAGCCTTTTGACCTCTCCTCTGTCCAGAGTAAACAACAAACAGGGAAGATGTTTGACGAAAATCTTTAGTCGCTTGTAAGTAAAACTTTAAAGCACGGACTACGTCCAAATTATGTAAAAGACGTTCCTTCTTTGAAGAAGGATTAGGACCCAATGATGGAACAACAATCTCTTGATTGATATTCTTGTTGGAAACTACCTTAGGTAAAAACCCAGGTTTTGTACGCAGAACTACTTTATCTGTATGGAAAATCAGATAAGGAGAATCACATTGTAAAGCTGATAACTCAGAGACTCTACGAGCCAAGGAAATAGCCATCAAAAACAGAACTTTCCAAGATAAAAGTTTGATATCAATGGAATGAAGGGGTTCAAACGGAACGCCTTGAAGAACCTTAAGAACCAAGTTTAAGCTCCATGGAGGAGCAACCGGTTTAAACACAGGCTTAATACTAACCAAAGCCTGACAAAATGCCTGGACGTCTGGAACCTCTGCCAGACGCTTGTGCAAAAGGATAGACAGAGCAGAAATCTGTCCCTTTAAAGAACTAGCTGATAATCCTTTATCCAAACCCTCTTGGAGAAAGGACAATATCCTAGGAATCCTAAACTTACTCCATGAGTAATTCTTGGATTCACACCAATGAAGATATTTGCGCCATATCTTATGGTAGATTTTCCTGGTTACAGGCTTTCGTGCCTGTATTAAGGTATCAATGACTGACTCGGAGAAGCCACGCCTTGATAAAATCAAGCGTTCAATCTCCAGGCAGTCAGTCTCAGAGAAATTAGATTTGGATGATTGAAAGGACCTTGTAGTAGAAGGTCTTGTCTCAGAGGCAGAGGCCAAGGTGGAAAGGATGACATGTCCACCAGGTCTGCATACCAGGTCCTGCGTGGCCACGCAGGCGCGATCAAGATCACCGATGCTCTCTCCTGTTTGATTTTAGCAATCAGTCGAGGGAGCAGAGGAAACGGTGGAAACACATAAGCCAGGTTGAAGAACCACAGTGCTGCTAGAGCATCTATCAGCGTCGCTTCTGGGTCCCTGGACCTGGATCCGTAACAAGGAAGCTTGGCGTTCTGGCGAGACGCCATGAGATCCAATTCTGGTGTGCCCCAACGATGAACCAATTGAGCAAACACCTCCGGATGGAGTTCCCACTCCCCCGGATGAAAAGTCTGACGACTTAGAAAATCCGCCTCCCAGTTCTCTACACCTGGGATATGGATCGCTGATAGATGGCAAGAGTGAGTCTCTGCCCAGCGAATTATCTTGGAGACTTCTAACATCGCTAGGGAGCTCCTGGTCCCCCCTTGATGGTTGATGTAAGCCACAGTCGTGATGTTGTCCGACTGAAATCTGATGAACCTCAGGGTTGCTAACTGAGGCCAAGCTAGAAGAGCATTGAATATTGCTCTTAACTCCAGAAAATTTATTGGGAGGAGTTTCTCCTCCTGAGTCCACGATCCCTGAGCCTTCAGGGAATTCCAAACTGCACCCCAACCTAGAAGGCTGGCATCTGTTGTTACAATTGTCCAATCTGGCCTGCGAAAGGTCATACCTTTGGACAGATGGACCCGAGATAGCCACCAGAGAAGAGAATCTCTGGTCTCTTGATCCAGATTTAGCAGAGGAGATGTAGGCGCGCAAATGGCACTATGTCCATCGCCGCTACCATTAAGCCGATCACTTCCATGCACTGAGCCACCGAAGGGCGCGGAATGTAGTGAAGAACACGGCAGGAATTTAGAAGCTTTGATAACCTGGACTCCGTCAGGTAAATTTTCATTTCTACAGAATCTATCAGAGTTCCTAGGAAGGAAACCCTTGTGAGGGGTGATAGAGAACTCTTTCCCTCGTTCACTTTCCACCCATGCGACCTCAGAAATGCCAACACTATGTCCGTATGAGATTTGGCAATTTGGAAGTTTGACGCCTGTATCAGGATGTCGTCTAGATAAGGGGCCACTGCTATGCCCCGTGGTCTTAGGACCGCCAGAAGAGACCCCAGAACCTTTGTAAAAATTCTTGGGGCTGTAGCTAACCCGAAGGGAAGAGCCACAAACTGGTAATGCCTGTCTAGAAAGGCAAACCTTAGGAACCGATGATGATCTTTGTGAATCGGTATGTGAAGGTAAGCATCCTTCAAATCCACTGTGGTCATGTACTGACCCTCCTGGATCATAGGTAGGATTGTCCGAATAGTTTCCATTTTGAACGATGGAACTCTGAGGAATTTGTTTAAGATCTTTAGATCCAAAATTGGTCTGAAGGTTCCCTCTTTTTTGGGAACCACAAACAGATTTGAATAAAATCCCTGTCCTTGTTCCATCTGTGGAACTGGATGGATCACTCCCATTATTAGGAGGTCTTGCACACAGCGTAAGAATGCCTCTTTCTTTATCTGGTTTACAGATAATCTCGAAAGGTGAAATCTCCCTTGTGGGGGGGAAGCTTTGAAGTCCAGAAGATGTCCCTGAGATATGATCTCCAACGCCCAGGGATCCTGAACATCTCTTGCCCACGCCTGGGCGAAGAGAGAAAGTCTTCCCCCTACTAGATCCGTTGCCGGATAGGGGGCCGTTCCTTCATGCTGTCTTAGAGGCAGCAGCAGGCTTTCTGGCCTGCTTGCCTTTGCTCCAGGCCTGGTTAGATTTCCAGGCCGGCTTGGATTGCGCAAAAGTTCCCTCTTGTTTTGTAGCAGAGGAAGTTGATACTGCACCTGCCTTGAAGTTTCGAAAGGCACGAAAATTAGACTGTTTGGCCCTTGATTTGGCCCTGTCCTGAGGAAGGGTATGACCCTTACCTCCAGTAATGTCAGCAATAATTTCCTTCAAACCAGGCCCGAATAGGGTCTGCCCCTTGAAGGGAATGTTAAGTAATTTAGACTTTGAAGTCACGTCAGCTGACCAAGATTTAAGCCATAGCGCCCTACGCGCCTGGATGGCGAATCCAGAATTCTTAGCCGTTAGTTTAGTCAAATGAACAATGGCATCAGAAACAAAAGAATTAGCTAGCTTAAGTGTTCTAAGCTTGTCAAGTATTTCAGTCAATGGAGTAGCTGTCTGAAAGGCCTCTTCCAGAGACTCAAACCAGCAGCAGCAGTGACAGGAGCAATGCATGCAAGGGGCTGCAGGATAAAACCTTGTTGAATAAACATTTTCTTAAGGTAACCTTCTAATTTTTTATCCATTGGATCTGAAAAAGCACAACTGTCCTCGACAGGGATAGTGGTACGCTTTGCTAAAGTAGAAACTGCTCCCTCCACCTTAGGGACCGTCTGCCATAAGTCCCGTGTGGTGGTGTCTATTGGAAATTTTTTTCTAAAAATAGGAGGGGGGGGGGGGAAACAGCACACCGGGTCTGTCCCACTCCTTAGTAATAATTTCTGTAAACCTTTTAGGTATTGGAAAAACGTCAGTACACACCGGCACCGCATAGTATTTATCCAGTCTACACAATTTCTCTGGCACTGCAATTGTGTCACAGTCATTCAGAGCAGCTAAAACCTCTCCAAGCAACACCCGGAGGTTCTCAAGCTTAAATTTAAAAGTAGACATATCTGAATCAGGTTTCCCCGAGTCAGAGACGTCACCCACAGACTGAAGCTCTTCCTCAGCTTCTGCATATTGTGACGCAGTATCAGACATGGGCCTTAAAACATCTGCGCGCTCTGTATTACGTCTAACCCCAGAGCTATCGCGCTTTCCTCTGAATTCAGGCAGTCTGGCTAATACCGCTGACAGGGTATTATCCATGATTGCCGCCATGTCCTGCAAAGTAATCGCTATGGGCGTCTTTGATGTACTTGGCGCCATTTTAGCGTGAGTCCCTTGAGCGGGAGTCAAAGGGTCCGACACGTGGGGAGAGTTAGTCGGCATAACTTCCCCCTCGTCAGAATCCTCTGGTGATAATTCTTTTAAAGATAACAGCTGATCTTTATTGTTTAAAGTGAAATCAATACATTTAGTACACATTCTCCTATGGGGTTCCACCATGGCTTTTAAACATAATGAACAAGGAGTTTCCTCTATGTCAGACATGTTTATACAGACTAGCAATGAGACTAGCAAGCTTGGAAAACACTTTAAATCAAGTTAACAAGCAATATAAAAAAACGTTACTGTGCCTTTAAGAGAAACAAATTTTGCCAAAATTTGAAATAACAGTGAAAAAAGGCAGTTAAACTAAAAAATTTTTTACAGTGTATGTAACAAGTTAGCAGAGCATTGCACCCACTTGCAAATGGATGATTAACCCCTTAATACAAAAAACAGATTAACAAAACGAAAAATATGTTTTTTAAACAGTCATAACAACTGCCACAGCTCCTACTTTTGAAGCCTTTTGAGCCCTTCAGAGATGTCCTATAGCATGCAGGGGACTGCTGAGGGAAGCTGAATGTCACAGTTTGTAATTTTAACTGCACAAACTGTAACTTTTATACTATAACAGTGGAAAGCCTCAGGAAACTGTTTCTAGGCAAAAATAAAGCCAGCCATGTGGAAAAAACTAGGCCCCAATAAGTTTTATCACCAAAGCATATATAAAAACGATTAAACATGCCAGCAAACGTTTTATATTGCACATTAATCAGAGTATATACCTCTGATAGCAAGCCTGATACTAGTCGCTATTAAATCACTGTATTTAGGCTTAACTTACATTAATCCGGTATCAGCAGCATTTTCTTGCAAATTCCATCCCTAGAAAAACTTAACTGCACATACCTTATTGCAGGATACCCTGCACACCATTCTCCCTCTGAAGTTACCTCACTCCTCAGACATATGTGAGAACAGCAGTGGATCTTAGTTACTTCTGCTAAGATAATAGAAAAACGCAGGCAGATTCTTCTTCTAAATGCTGCCTGAGATAAAATAGTACACTCCGGTACCATTTAAAAACAATAAACTTTTGATTGAAGAAAAAACTAACTATATTTTACCACTTTCCTCTAACTATCTCTAACTACCTCCAGCTATGTTGAGAGCTTGCAAGAGAATGACTGGGTATGGCAGTTAGGGGAGGAGCTATATAGCAGCTCTGCTGTGGGTGATCCTCTTGCAACTTCCTGTTGGGAAGGAGAATATCCCACAAGTAATGGATGATCCGTGGACTGGATACACCTAACAAGAGAAATAAAGGAAAACTTAAACTGTCCTGGATGTTGAGATATAAGGAAGTATCATGAAGTGTTGTTAGGACTGCTTAGAGTTCTGAGTTGACAATGAAATGGATGGTGCCTTTAGTAGGATGTTTTTTAGATGAAAAAAAAACTAAATTTATGCGTACCTGATACATTATTTTCTTTCCTGGCATGGAGAGTAACAGTAATGAATGAATTTGTAGACTCTCCATGCCATTGGAAAAAAAGCCTTTTATCTAAATTTGACCACCTTTAATACAAATATGTTGGTAAAGCGGTAGGTATAATATACACAATATACATCTTTGTTTAACATTCAAGGGGTTATTTTCTGTGTTGCCTTTCGTCTTGTTTTATGGTATTATTTACAGATACTTTAAACATTTGTTTCCCTGAATAAAGTTTGAAAAAAATTAAAAGGAAAAGATAAAGCTAGATGTGAAACGTGCGTTTGTCTCATTCCATTCTCAAGCCAACAGGCTGTATTGTGTGACATAACATTTGTAGTTATAAGGACTGATTTCAGTTTAGTTGGTAAAGAGACTAGCATAGAAATACCCTACCTTTTTAAATAATTGTGACAGGAAAACACGAGAGTATAGTTAGTGGCCATCCCTTATTCCTTCACTTGTTGGAATAGTCACTCACAGTTTATGTACAGGGATCTTTTTTACTTGTATTACATGTACAAATGAGGATAATTACCCATTTTGTGCTCGTCTCTCTCGATGGAGTAATTTTGGGGTTTCTTTTTTTTTTTTTTTATTGATTGGTTGGTTGTTTGGCATTAGAGAAAGGAATGGCTAGATTTATTATTTGCTTTTAATGTTTTTAGTATTTTAATGGGTCACTTTTTTATTAGAACTAATTAAAAGTTATGTTTTTGTAAATTGATGGAATTTTTTAAGCATGCTTTGGAGATGCTTCTGTTTTCTTTATATGTTACTGTTCAGATTGTCAGAATCTCTGAAGTCCCAGGAAACCTTGTACGATGGCTATGACAGGACTTGGCTGCAGATTATATAAGTCTGCTTTAGGGAACATCAGAGCCTTTGAATATCTTGTTTACAACTTGCCTTACTTCCCCAATACAGTATATATGTGATAAATAGTGAACTTGTCTTCAAGAGACATCTGCTCACTCTGTTTTTGCGCTAGATCACATTCCATTTGCTAGAAAGATTAAACAAACTATAATGATTTTTTGTATTTACAACGTTGTTTTTAAGTTCTTTTAAAAAGTTATTAGGCAAAGCAGACTTTGTACTTCCAAAACAAGTTGTTTAATGAAAGTACTTTTTTTCAGGAGAACAGTAAGGCTTAATACATTTTTGTTCTTATAACAAAACGTATTACTTACTACACATACATACACATTATAAAACAAATTTCACAAATACAGCAGCATAAAAAGTACTGGTATAAAGGAAAACCATAAAAGTACATAAAAAACATAATTTATGCTTACCTGATAAATTTATTTCTCTTGTAGTGTATCCAGTCCACGGATCATCCATTACTTATGGGATATTAACTCCTCCCCAACAGGAAGTGCAAGAGGATTCACCCAGCAGAGCTGCTATATAGCTCCTCCCCTAACTGCCATTACCAGTCATTCGACCGAAAACATGCAGAGAAAGGAAAACCATAGGGTACAGTGGTGACTGTAGTTTAATGGAAAAATTACCTGCCTTAAAGTGACAGGGCGGGCCGTGGACTGGATACACTACAAGAGAAATAAATTTATCAGGTAAGCATAAATTATGTTTTCTCTTGTTAAGTGTATCCAGTCCACGGATCATCCATTACTTATGGGATACCAATACCAAAGCTAAAGTACACGGATGACGGGAGGGACAGGCAGGCTCTTTATACGGAAGGAACCACTGCCTGAAGAACCTTTCTCCCAAAAACAGCCTCCGAAGAAGCAAAAGTGTCAAATTTGTAAAATTTGGAAAAAGTATGAAGAGAAGACCAAGTTGCAGCCTTGCAAATCTGTTCAACAGAAGCCTCATTCTTAAAGGCCCAAGTGGAAGCCACAGCTCTAGTAGAATGTGCTGTAATTCTTTCAGGAGGCTGCTGTCCAGCAGTCTCATAGGCTAACCGTATTATGCTACGAAGCCAAAAGGAGAGAGAGGTAGCCGAAGCTTTTTGACCTCTCCTCTGACCAGAATAAACGACAAACAGGGAAGACGTTTGTCGAAAATCCTTAGTTGCCTGTAGATAAAATTTCAGGGCACGGACTACATCTAGATTGTGTAGCAGACGTTCCTTTTTCGAAGAAGGATTAGGACACAAAGATGTAACCACAATCTCTTGATTGATATTCCTGTTAGTGACCACCTTAGGTAGGAACCCAGGTTTAGTACGCAGAACTACCTTGTCTGAATGAAAAATCAGATAAGGAGAATCACAATGTAAGGCAGATAACTCAGACTCTTCGAGCAGAGGAAATCGCCATTAAAAACAGAACTTTCCAAGATAACAACTTGATATCAATGGAATGAAGGGGTTCAAACGGAACCCCCTGTAAAACATTAAGAACTAAGTTCAAACTCCATGGTGGAGCAACAGTTTTAAACACAGGCTTGATCCTAGCTAAAGCCTGACAAAAAGCTTGAACGTCCGGAACTTCTGACAGACGTTTGTGTAAAAGAATGGACAGAGCTGAAATCTGTCCCTTTAAGGAACTAGCGGATAAACCCTTTTCTAAACCTTCTTGTAGAAAAGACAATATCCTCGGAATCCTAACCTTACTCCATGAGTAACTCTTGGATTCGCACCAATATAAGTATTTGCGCCATATCTTATGGTAAATCTTTCTGGTAACAGGCTTCCTAGCCTGTATTAAGGTATCAATAACTGACTCAGAAAAACCACGTTTTGATAAAATCAAGCGTTCAATTTCCAAGCAGTCAGCTTCAGAGAAATTAGATTTTGATGTTTGAAGGGACCCTGGATCAGAAGGTCCTGTTTCAGAGGTAGCGACCAAGGTGGACAGGATGACATGTCCACTAGATCTGCATACCAAGTCCTGCGTGGCCATGCAGGCGTTATTAGAATCACTGATGCTCTCTCCTGTTTGATTCTGGCAATCAATCGAGGAAGCATCGGGAAGGGTGGAAACACATAAGCCATCCCGAAGGTCCAAGGTGCTGTCAAAGCATCTATCAGAACCGCTCCCGGATCCCTGGATCTGGACCCGTAACGAGGAAGCTTGGCGTTCTGTCGAGACGCCATGAGATCTATCTCTGGTTTGCCCCAACGTCGAAGTATTTGGGCAAAGACCTCCGGATGAAGTTCCCACTCCCCCGGATGAAAAGTCTGACGACTTAAGAAATCCGCCTCCCAGTTCTCCACTCCCGGGATGTGGATTGCTGACAGGTGGCAAGAGTGAGACTCTGCCCAGCGAATTATCTTTGATACTTCCATCATTGCTAGGGAGCTTCTTGTCCCTCCCTGATGGTTGATGTAAGCTACAGTCGTGATGTTGTCCGACTGAAACCTGATGAACCCCCGAGTTGTTAACTGGGGCCAAGCCAGAAGGGCATTGAGAACTGCTCTCAATTCCAGAATGTTTATTGGTAGGAGACTCTCCTCCTGATTCCATTGTCCCTGAGCCTTCAGAGAATTCCAGACAGCGCCCCAACCTAGTAGGCTGGCGTCTGTTGTTACAATTGTCCAGTCCGGCCTGCTGAATGGCATCCCCCTGGACAGATGTGGCCGAGAAAGCCACCATAGAAGAGAATTTCTGGTCTCTTGATCCAGATTCAGAGTAGGGGACAAGTCTGAGTAATCCCCATTCCACTGACTTAGCATGCACAATTGCAGCGGTCTGAGATGTAGACGTGCAAAGGGTACTATGTCCATTGCTGCTACCATTAAGCCGATCACCTCCATGCATTGAGCTACTGACGGGTGTTGAATGGAATGAAGGACACGGCATGCATTTTGAAGCTTTGTTAACCTGTCTTCTGTCAGGTAAATCTTCATTTCTACAGAATCTATAAGAGTCCCCAAGAAGGGAACTCTTGTGAGTGGAAAGAGAGAACTCTTCTTTTCGTTCACCTTCCATCCATGCGACCTTAGAAATGCCAGTACTAACTCTGTATGAGACTTGGCAGTTTGAAAGCTTGAAGCTTGTATCAGAATGTCGTCTAGGTACGGAGCTACCGCAATTCCTCGCGGTCTTAGTACCGCCAGAAGAGCACACAGAACCTTTGTGAAGATTCTCTGAGCCGTAGCCAATCCGAATGGAAGAGCTACAAACTGGTAATGCCTGTCTAGAAAGGCAAACCTTAGATACCGGTAATGATCTTTGTGAATCGGTATGTGAAGGTAAGCATCCTTTAAATCCACTGTGGTCATGTACTGACCCTTTTGGATCATGGGTAAAATTGTCCGAATAGTTTCCATTTTGAACGATGGAACTCTTAGGAATTTGTTTAGGATCTTTACATCCAAGATTGGCCTGAAAGTTCCCTCTTTTTTGGGAACCACAAACAGATTTGAGTAAAACCCTTGTCCTTGTTCCGACCGCGGAACCGGATGGATCACTCCCATTAATAAAAGATCTTGTACGCAGCGTAGAAACGCCTCTTTCTTTATTTGGTTTGTTGACAACCTTGACAGATGAAATCTCCCTCTTGGGGGAGAGAATTTGAAGTCTAGAAGGTATCCCTGAGATATGATCTCTAACGCCCAGGGATCCTGGACATCTCTTGCCCAAGCCTGGGCGAAGAGAGAAAGTCTGCCCCCCACTAGATCCGTTCCCGGATCGGGGGCCCTCGATTCATGCTGTCTTAGGGGCAGCAGCAGGTTTCCTGGCCTGCTTGCCCTTGTTCCAGGACTGGTTAGGTCTCCAGCCTTGTCTGTAGCGAGCAACAGCTCCTTCCTGTTTTGGTGCAGAGGAAGTTGATGCTGCTCCTGCTTTGAAATTACGAAAGGAACGAAAATTAGACTGTCTAGCCTTAGGTTTGGCTCTGTCTTGAGGCAGGGCATGGCCTTTACCTCCTGTAATGTAAGCGATAATTTCTTTCAACCCGGGCCCGAATAAGGTCTGCAATTTAAAAATAAAATAAGCAATTTAGATTTAGAAGTAACGTCAGCTGACCAGGATTTTAGCCACAGTGCTCTGCGTGCCTGAATGGCGAATCCGGAATTCTTAGCCGTAAGTTTAGTTAAATGTACTACGGCATCTGAAATAAATGAGTTAGCTAACTTAAGGGCTTTAAGCTTGTGTGTAATCTCATCTAATGGAGCTGATTCAAGTGTCTCTTCCAGAGACTCAAACCAAAATGCTGCTGCAGCCGTGACAGGCGCAATGCATGCAAGAGGTTGCAATATAAAACCTTGTTGAACAAACATTTTCTTAAGGTAACCCTCTAACTTTTTATCCATTGGATCTGAAAAGGCACAGCTATCCTCCACTGGGATAGTGGTACGCTTAGCTAAAGTAGAAACTGCTCCCTCCACCTTAGGGACCGTTTGCCATAAGTCCCGTGTGGTGGCGTCTATTGGAAACATCTTTCTAAATATCGGAGGGGGTGAGAACGGCACACCGGGTCTATCCCACTCCTTAGTAACAATTTCAGTAAGTCTCTTAGGTATAGGAAAAATGTCAGTACTCGCCGGTACCGCAAAATATTTATCCAACCTACACATTTTCTCTGGTATTGCAACTGTGTTACAATCATTCAGAGCCGCTAACACCTCCCCTAGTAATACACGGAGGTTTTCCAGCTTAAATTTAAAATTTGAAATATCTGAATCCAGTTTGTTTGGATCAGAACCGTCACCCGCAGAATGAAGCTCTCCGTCCTCATGTTCTGCAAATTGTGACGCAGTGTCTGACATGGCCCTAATATTATCAGCGCACTCTGTTCTCACCCCAGAGTGATCACCCTTACCTCTTAGTTCTGGTAATTTAGCCAAAACTTCAGTCATAACAGTAGCCATATCCTGTAATGTGATTTGTAATGGCCGCCCAGATGTACTCGGCGCTACAATATCACGCACCTCCCGAGCGGGAGATGCAGGTACTGACACGTGAGGCGAGTTAGTCGGCATAACTCTCCCCTCGTTGTTTGGTGAAATATGTTCAATTTGTACAGATTGACTTTTATTTAAAGTAGCATCAATACAGTTAGTACATAAATTTCTATTGGGCTCCACTTTGGCTTTAGCACATATAGCACAGATATCTTCCTCTGAATCAGACATGAAAATTAATAAACTGAAAAGTTATAGCATCAAATCTTTGTAAAAAACACAATTTTAGCAAAGGATTGCTCCCATTAGCAAAGGATAACTAACCCTGATAGCAGAAAAAAAAAAAAAATACAGAAATAAACGTTTTTTTTTTATCACAGTCAACTACAATCTCACAGCTCTGCTGTGAGTGATTACCTCCCTCAAAACAAGTTTTGAAGACCCCTGAGTTCTGTAGAGATGAACCGGATCATGCAGGGAAGACAATAAACTTCTGACTGAATTTTTTGATGCGTAGCAAAAGCACCAAAAAAGGTCCCTCCCCCTCACACATAACAGTGAAAGAGATCAGTAAACTGTCATAAATTAAATAAAACGACTGCCAAGTGGAAAAAAATAGTGCCCAAAACATTTTTTCACCCAGTACCTCAGAAAATTAAACGATTTTACATGCCAGCAAAAAACGTTTAACATTAATAAATTGAGTGTTATTAAAAAGCCTGTTGCTAGTCCCTGCAAATTAGGCTAAAGTTTTATGCATACAGTATAATTCCAGTGAAGTGCCATTCCCCAGAATACTGAAGTGTAAAATATACATACATGACAGCCTGATACCAGTTGCTGCTACTGCATTTAAGGCTGAGTTTACATTATATCGGTATGGCAGAATTTTCTCATCAATTCCATTGTCAGAAAATAATAAGCTGCTACATACCTCTTTGCAGATTAATCTGCCCGCTGTCCCCTGATCTGAAGTTTACCTCTCCTCAGATGGCCGAGAAACAGCAATATGATCTTAACTACTCCGGCTAAAATCATAGAAAAACTCAGGTAGATTCTTCTTCAAATTCTACCAGAGAAGGAATAACACACTCCGGTGCTATTATAAAAAAACAAACTTTTGATTGAAGGTATGAAACTAAGTATAATCACCACAGTCCTCTCACACATCCTATCTATTCGTTGGGTGCAAGAGAATGACTGGTAATGGCAGTTAGGGGAGGAGCTATATAGCAGCTCTGCTGGGTGAATCCTCTTGCACTTCCTGTTGGGGAGGAGTTAATATCCCATAAGTAATGGATGATCCGTGGACTGGATACACTTAACAAGAGAAAAACGCTCTAACGTTAGGTCCAAAGCAGTGATACACTACGTGGAGCTAGTTGAACATATCTGGTTAGCCAATAACAAGAGGTATATGTGTGTAGCATCCAATCACCAGCTAGTAGCGTACTACTGCTCCTGGGTGTACTGAGTGGAAAATTCCGGGCGGCGTCCATGAAAGGTCACAAGACTGTAAGCTGCTTCAGACCTCAGCATTAATCTACGCAAAAATTGATGCTAAAGTGCCAGATTTGTAAAAATTCGATTAAAAACAGGGGCACCTTAATTCATAAAAATTTACATTTCACTCGTGTTGTGAAAAAAACTTACCTTTTAATCTTCACAGCAGCTCCAGCTTCCTCCGGTCGTTGCAAGCCATTTCTGACGTCAGAAATGATGGATAGGTCATCCTCCAAGCACGGCTCCCCCCCCCCCCCCGGGGAATCAGTGTTTGATTCAACGCCGTGATTGAAGGAAGCCGGATTCCTCATTTTAGACCCAGGAAGAGGCTTTGCAACGGGTGGAGGAAGCTGGAGCTGCTGTGAAGATTAAAAGGTATGTTTTTTTCACAACAGGAGTGAAATGTAGATTTTGATGAATTAAAGTGCCCCTGTTTTTAATCAAATTTTTTAAAACCGGGCACCTTAGCATCAAAATTTACATTCAATTTAAGTAAAAGCCATTTTAAAATAATTTAAAAATAATAATGCAGTATTGATTGTGTACTTCCTATAAGCACTGCGGAATCTGTTGGCGCTCTACAAATAACCGATAATAATAATAATAATCTCCACTGGCTAATGGAGACAGACACACCTCTCTATGCAAGTGTGACAAGAAAACATTGATTTATTTTAGACAAAAAAAAACTCGATTTAATTCCAATTACTAGTGGGAATTTAACTCCTGGCCAGCAGGAGGAGGCAAAGAGCACCCCAGCAGAGCTGTTAAGTGTCACTTCCCTTACCCATAATCCCCAGTCATTCGGCCGAAGGAAAATGGAAAAATAAGATAACACAAGGGTATAGAGGTGCCTGAGGTTTATACTAAAATATTCTGCCTTAACAAGGGTGGGTCGTGGACTCTCCATGCCCGGAAACAAAGAAATTTTTCAGGTAAGCATAAATTTTGTTTTCTTTCCTGAGGCATGGAGAGTCCACAATTTCATTCCAATTACTAGTAGGAACCAATACCCAAGCTAGAGGACACAGAATGAAAGGGAGGGAGAACAAGGCAGGAGGACCTAAACAGAAGGCACCACCGCTTGAAGAACTTTATTCCCAAAAGAAGCCTCAGCTAAAGCTAAAGTACTTTGTAAAATTTATAAAAAGAATGCAATGAAGACTAAGTGACCGCCTTGCAGATTAGCTCCACAGAAGCTTCATTTTTGAAAGCCCAGGAAGAAGAGACAGCCCTAATGGAATGAGCGGTAATACTTACAGGAGGCTGATGTCTAGCTGTCTCATATGCTAAATGGATAACACTTCTCAACCAGAGAGAAAGATCCGTAGAAGTGGCCTTCTGACCCTTACGCTTACCAGCGAAAAGCAGAAGATTGCTTGAAAATAAAATATTAGAGCATGCACAACATCCAGGTTGTGTAACCAATGATCCCTCTGAGAAGGAGGATTCGGACAAAAAGAAGGAACAACAATTTATAGAATGAAGTTGTGATCCGATACCACTTTGGGAACAAATTCCAATGTAGTACACAGGACTGCCCTATCCGCATGAAAAATAAGGTAAGGGGAAAGATGAAATAGCAAGTAGATAAAAAACTTTCCATGATAACAACCTAATATCAACTAAATGCATAGGCTCAAATGGATTAACAGGTTAAAACATAGGCCTGATTCTGACCAAGGCCTGAACAAAAGGATCTGGCAAAAGGACTGACTTTGATTCGCACCAAACAAGTATTAGCGCCATACCTTATGGTAAAACTTACAAGTAACAGGCTTAGAGAAACTAGATTTGGATGGAGAAAGAGACCCTGAAGTAGAAGTTACTTCCACAAAGGCAACCTCCAAAGGGGAAGAGATGACATCTTAATCAGATCTGCGAACCAGATCCTGCGAGACCAGGCAGGAGCAATTGGAATCACAGACGTCAACTCCTGCATGATACAAGCAATGACTCGAAGAAGGAGCTAGGCAAATAAGTATAATAATGTATCTTTCTAGAAACTTAGCACCCAAACACTGCCAACCTTAAATACACAAATTATCCCAAGTTAATTTGCAACAAAGATACAAACACAATATAGGTGGCGCAAATACTAATGCTGGTTTGGAAAGAAACCATATAAATTAAAAATTCCTGAAAAGACAGCTCTTATAAATAAATTATATATATTTCATAAATAAATAAAGTTCTCAGGATTCAAGTAAGTTAATTACATATATTCAATAAATGAAGTTCTCAAAATTAAAACATGTTAACATAGATCACACCGGTGTCAAACTACTAACAGCCTTCACACTTGCTCGCATTCATACACAGAGCTCTGTAATCAGAATATCACAATAAAAATATCCCAATAAAGTGAATTTCATAAAAAATTGCTTTAAATGAGCATAACTTGGACCTAGATCTTGAAACTTAATAGAGTTTTATTTTCAGAATGTGATCTAAATACTTATTTCCGTTATGGTATTGTTCCGTGATGGGTATTATTCTGTGTAAACTTGTTATTAAGATACCCCTGGTTTTCATTTGTCTTATCTTCATAACAAGTTTACATGGAATAATACCCATCACAGAATAATACCATAACGGAAACTAAGTATTTAGATCACGTTCTAAAAATAAGTTTCAAGATCTAGGTCCAAGTTATGCTAATTTAGAGCAATATTTTTAGGTAATGTACTTTATTTGGCCCACTCACTGAATTTCACTGAAACTCAGAGTGATATTCCCACTAAGATTGTGTTCAGAGATTTTTATTGCGATATTCTGATTACAGAGCTCTGTGTATGAATGCTGTTAGTAATTTGACACCGGTGTGATCTATGTTAACATTTTTAATTTTGAGAACTTCATTTATTAAATATATGTAATTAACGCAAAGAAGGAGAGCAAACCGAGGGAACAGGTACACCAGACTTAATATCCAAGGCACCGCCAGAATGTCTATCAGAGCGGCTAGTGGATCTCTAGATCTAGAACCATACTTGGTAAGCTTCGCATTTAGATGTAATGCCATCAGATCCAACTCCGGAAACCCACCACCTGAGAGTTATATTGTAAAAACCTCTGGGTGGAGAGCCTGCTCCCCTGGACAAAAGATCTGTCTGCTCAGAAAATCTGCTACCCAGTTGTCCACCCCTGGGATGCGGATGGCAGAGAGAATATAATCGTGAGATGCCACCCACTGGAGAATGCAAATCACCTCCTTCTCTGGAGGTTGATATACGAAGATGAGAAGAAGTTGTCCCAATAAAAACTGAAAAAAATCGGACTGAACCTATTTGAGTCCAAGCTGAAGAGCATAGGAAACTGCTCTCAGTTCTAGAAGAGTATTGGGAAAGAAGGCTTTGGAAAGCTTGCTCCCCAGAACGTCAGGCTGGCGACCAAGGTCACAATCTCCGAAGATGTTCTCAGGAAGAAATTCCCTGAGACAGAAGATCCTGATAAAACCACCAAGGGAAGGAGTCTCTTGATATGGAGTCTAGGACTATCCTTTGAGAGATATTCAAGTGGTCTCTGATCCATTGTCTGAGTATGCATAACTCAGGAAAAGGAAAAATGTCCATGGAAACCACCATTAGACCATTTCCTCCATACACTGATCCACTGATGGACGTATAAAGTACTGAAGAGAAAGACAAGAAACAAGAATTTGAATTTTCTGAACTCCGTCAGAAAAATCTTTATAGGCAGGTAATTTATGATCGATCCCAAAAGGCATACCCCTGGTAATTGGTACCAGGGAACTAGCTAAGTAAAAGATGGCGCTTAAACCAAGATATCGTCCAGGTACGGAGCCACCGAAATGCCCTAAGTTCTGATCACTGCCTGAAGAGCCCATAAAAGCTTCATAAGGAATTGAGGTGCAGAGACAAAACTGAAAAGAAGGACCACAACTAGGAAGTGTTTGTCCTGAAACACAAACCGAAAGGATTGGAAATACTCCTTGAGACAGGAACATGAAAGTACGTGTCCTTCAGGTCTATGGAAGTCATGAATGACCCTTCTTAGATGAGGGAAGAATAGAACAGATAGTCTCCCCTTTGAAGGAAGGCTGACAAATCTGTTGAAAATCTTGACGTCTAAAAAGGTTTCACCAGAGGAACTGAAACAATTCCTCCTAGAGAAATCCTATACACAGATTAAGAAAAACTCTATAACTGGATTGTAAATAAACTAGATATGAGAAATCTGCCTCAGAGAGGACAAGATTTGATCCTATACTGTATCCCTGGGATACCACTTCCACTGCCCAGAGGTCTGGGACAACACGATCCAAGCTTGATGAAAGAAAGCTTACCTGATCCGAAACTGGATCGGGGGTGGACCCTTCTTGCTAATTTAGACTCAGAAGAAGATATTCTGGATTGATGGTCTTCCAAAACTTGCTCCATGAGCAATAGACTGACTCAGAATTAGAAGATGATGAGGAGTTATGTCCTTCGAAGATGCGAAAGGAACGAAAATTAGAAGTCTGACGACCCCTAAGTATACCTCTTCATCCTATGAAAAACTCTTCACCTCAATATGAAGGATAAAAAAAACATATATTCTTATAAAGAAAAACATAGCAAAAAATACATTAGTGTCCTTAAAACACTAACAATTAAATATGATACCTGAAACAGGCATCAGAAGAAATCACCTCCATATGAGAGATTAATATAAGCCCCTAAACATAATTTAGGAAACATACATGTCATAAAATTCCACATTGGAATGCTTGCTGTCACCTGAAGCACATGCCAGACAAGGAAGCAGGAGCTTTATCTGGGTTTAAACCCACAACCTTCTGTTTCAGGAACCTATACCAAAAAGGAGAGCCCCTGTACAGAGTAGAATAACAAATAAATCTTATTGTGTGATATAATATGTTATGTAACAATCCACTGGGATCCCAAATTGATACCATATACTGGAACAATATTAAGGGGATTGGTACCATCCACAAAGAAAAATAAGAAAACCTCAAGGAAGGTTTTATATGATCAACTATAAAAAAAACTCTTGAAAAGAGTAATCTATAAAGTAATTATAAATACCATTAATCACCACAAGATGGTAGTAGATAACAAGGAATCTCTGTTAAACAAAATGGAAGGATAATGGAAAGAAAAGGTAACACTTTCCATAAAAAAACCTCTACTAAAAAAAGAACATAAAGAGTAAGCCTCTGACTGTATGATCATAACCTAATACCCAAAGACTAAAGACAGATATTCACAGGAACCAGCCAAAAAATATTCCTGGGAACCTGAGATATAAATAATAATACACCGGAAATCTTAGGACGTTCCAAGCAGTTCATGGAGCGAAAATACCGCCATGGATAAAAATACCCTCTATAGCATCAACCTTACCAGACAAACTGAGAGGAAATGTACAAACACAGAAGCCACTAAATATGCCGTGAAAATTCCCTAGGGCCAACTCATGCTGCTTAGTTGTTTATGCAGCCCTGAAAAGTTTGCTGCGTGTGTTGTACACAAACGCCTGGTATGAGCCGAGACTTAACTGAGAACAGCAAAAGTGGCTAAAAAACATAATTTATGTAAGAACTTACCTGATAAATTAATTTCTTTCATATTGGCAAGAGTCCATGAGCTAGTGACCCTAGTATGGGATATACAATCCTACCAGGAAGGGCAAAGTATCCCAAACCTCAAAATGCCTATAAATACACCCCTCACCACACCCACAATTCATAATAGCCAAGTAGTGGGGTGAAAAAGAAAGAAGTAAACAACATCAACAAAGGAATTTGGAAATAATTGTGCTTTATACAAAAAAATCATAACCACCATAAAAAGGGTGGGCCTCATGGACTCTTGCCAATATGAAAGAAATTAATTTATCAGGTAAGTTCTAACATAAATTATGTTTTCTTTCATGTAATTGGCAAGAGTCCATGAGCTAGTGATGTATGGAATAGCAATACCCAAGGTGGAACTCAACGCAAGAGTCACTAGAGAGGAAGGGTGTCAGGGTTTTTTCCCCTGTTGTGTTTGCCATGTGCTGCTGGCAGCCATTTTACTCACCTCTCTTCCTGACTATGGTGCATTGTGGGGGATGCTGCTCATATCCTGCACTTCCTTTTATGGCCAGACTGGTGTGCATCATCCATGTGAGACAGGATGCAGTCTCAGAATTGTGATGTCATCACTTATTATTTAAATGGCCTCTGTTCAGTATGATTTGCCTTTGCGTTGTCTCAGACCTGTTTGTGAGAGTTCCTGTGTATTACCTGGCTGCCTGACGTCCTTCCTGGTTCCTGATCCCTGGCTTGTTCCTGATTCCGGCTCGTCTGACTACCAGCTTTGGTTTTGACTCCTGGCTTGTTATTTGACTTGTGGACTTATTATTATTTTTTGCTATTAATATAGGTGTGATTTTTTTTGCACTTCTCGTCTCAGTCTGATTCCTGGCACCCTGACTGAGGGATAAAATAAAAAACAGCCATTTTTCGCTGAAGAAAATTAATCCACAACCCAAAATATAAGTTTATTCTCATAAATGAAAGGAAAAAAACTTAAAACATAAGCAGAATAATCAAACTGAAACAGCTGCCTGAAGAAATTTTCTACCAAAAACTGCCTCCGAAGAAGCAAATACATCAAAACGGTAGAATTTAGTAAATGTATGCAAAGAAGACCAAGTTGCTGCTTTGCAAATCTGATCAACTGAAGCTTCATTCCTAAAAGCCCACGAAGTGGAAACTGATCTAGTAGAATGAGCTGTAATTCTCTGAGGCGGGGCTTGACCCGACACCAAATAAGCTTGATTAATCAAAAACTTTAATCACGATGCCAAAGAAACGGCAGAAGCCTTCTGACCTTTCCTAGGACCAGAAAAGATAACAAATAGACTAGAAGTCTTCCTGAAATCTTTAGTAGTTTCAACATAATGTTTCAGAGCTCTCACCACATCCAAAGAATGTAAATATCTCTCTAAAGAATTCTTAGGATTAGGACACAAGGAAGGGACAACAATTTCTCTATTAATGTTGTAAGAATTCACAACCTTAGGTAAGAATTTAAATGAAGTCCTCAAAACTGCCTTACCCTGATGAAAAATTAGAAAAGGAGATTCACAAGAAAGAGCAGATAATTCAGAAACTCTTCTAGCAAAGAGATGGCCAAAAGAAATAACACTTTCCAAGAAAGTAGTTTAATGTCCAAAGAATGCATAGGCTCAAATGGAGGAGCCTGTAAAGTCTTCAAAACCAAATTAAGACTCCAAGGAGGAGAGATTGATTTAATGAAAGACTTGATACGAACCAAAGCCTGAACAAAACAGTGAATATCAGGAAGCTTAGCAATCCTTCTGTGAAATAAAACAGAAAGAGCAGAGATTTGTCCCTTCAATGAACTTGCAGACAAGCCCTTATCCAAACCATCCTGAAGAAACTGTAAAATTCTAGGAATTCTAAAAGAATGCCAAGAGAATTTATGAGAGGAACACCATGAAATGTAAGTCTTCCAAACTCGATAATAAATCTTTCTAGAAACAGATTTACGAGCCTGCAACATAGTATTAATCACAGAATCAGAGAAACCTCTATGACTAAGCGTTCAATTTCCATACCTTCAAATTTAATGATTTGAGATCCTGATGGAAAAACGGGCCTTGAGACAGAAGGTCCAGCCTTAATGGAAGTGGCCAAGGTTGACAACTGGACATCCGAACAAGATCCGCATACCAAAACCTGTGAGGCCATGCTGGAGCCACCAGCAACACAAATGATTGCTCCATGATGATCTTTGAGATCGCTCTTGGCAGAAGAACTAAAGGTGGGAAAATTTTAGCAGGTTGATAAGGAAGTGTCAACGTATCCACTGCTTCCGCCTGAGGATCCCTGGACCTAGACAGGTACCTGGGAAGTTTCTTGTTTAGATGAGAAGCCATCAGATCTATTTCTGAAAGACCCCACATCTGAACAACCTGAGAAAACACATCTGGATGGAGGGACCACTCTCCCGGATGTAAAGTCTGACGGCTGAGATAATCCGCTTCCCAATTGCCTATACCTGAGATATGAACTGCAGAAATTAGACAGGAGCTGGATTCCGCCCAAGCAAGTATCCGAGATACTTATTTCATAGCTTGGGGACTGTGAGTCCCACCCTGATGATTGACATATGCCACAGTTGTGATATTGTCTGTCTGAAAACAAATGTATGGTTCTCTCTTCAACAGAGGCCAAATCTGAAGAGCCCTGAAAATCACACGGAGTTCCAAAATATTGATTGGTAATCTCGCCTCTTGAGATTTCCAAACCCCTTGTGCTGTCAGAGATCCCCAAACAGCTCCCCAACCTGAAAGACTCGCATCTGTTGTGATCACATTCCAGGTTGGACGAATAAAAGAGGCCCCTAGAATTATACAATGGTGATCTAACCACCAAGTCAGAGATAGTCGAACATTGGGATTTAAGGATATTAATTATGATATCCTTGTATAATCCCTGCACCATTGGTTCAGCATACAAAACTGGAGAGGTCTCATATGAAAACGAGCAAAGGGGATCGTGTCCGATGCTGCAGTCATGAGACCTAAAACTTCCATGCATATAGCTACTGAAGGGAATGACTGAGACTGAAGGTTCCGACAGGCTGAAACCAATTTTAAACATCTCTTGTCTGTTAGAGACAGAGTCATGGACACTGAATCTATCTGGAAACCTAAAAAGGTGACCCTTGTCGGAGGAATCAAAGAACTTTTTGGTAAATTGATCCTCCAACCATGTTTTTGAAGAAACAACACTAGTTGATTCGTGTGAGATTCGGCAGAATGTAAAGACTGAGCTAGTACCAAGATATTGTTCAAATAAGGAAACACTGCAATACTCCGCTCTCTGATTACAGAAAGTAGGGCATCGAAAACCTTTTAAAAGATTCTTGGAGCTGTCGCTAGGCCAAAAGGAAGAGCGATAAATTGGTAATGTTTGTCTAGAAAAGAGAATCTCAGAAACTGATAAAGATCTGGATGAATCGGAATATGAAGATATGCATCCTGGAAGTCTATTGTGGACATATAATGCCCTTGCTGAACAAAAGGCAGAATAGTCCTTATAGTCACCATTTTGAAAGTTGGCACTCTTACAAAACGATTCAAAATTTTCAGATCCAGAACTGGTCTGAATTAATTTTCTTTCTTTGGGACAATGAATAGATTTGAATAAAACCCCAGACCCTGTTCCTGAAACGGAACTGGCATGATTACCCCTGAAAACTCCAGGTCTGAAACACACTTCAGGAAAGCCTGAGCCTTTACTGGATTTGCTGGGATGCATGAGAGAAAATATCATCTCACAGGAGGTCTTATTCTGAAACCTATTCGGTACCCCTGAGAGGCAATACTCAGAATCCATTGATTTTGGACAGAATTTGTCCAAATATCCTTGAAAAATCTTAATCTGCCCCCTACCATCTGAGCTGGAATGAGGGCCGCACCTACATGCTGACTTGGGGGCTGGCTTTGGTCTCTAAAATGGCTTGGATTTATTCCAATTTGAGGAAGGCTTCCAATTGGAAACAGATTCCTTGGGGGAAGGATTAGGTTTCTGTTCCTTATTCTGTCGAAAGGAATGAAAACGGTTAGAAGCTTTAGATTTACCCTTAGGTCTTTTATCCTGAGGCAAAAAACTCCCTTCCCCCCAGTGACAGTTGAAATAATCAAATCCAACTGAGAACCAAATAATTTATTACCTTGGAAAGAAATAGATAGCAATCTAGACTTAGAAGTCATGTCAGCATTCCAAGATTTAAGCCACAAAGCTCTTCTATCTAAAATAGCTACAGACAGATTTAACATCAATTTTGATGATATCAAAAATGGCATCACAAATAAAATGATTAGCATGCTGAAGCAAGTGAACAATGCTAGACAAATCAGAATCCAATTCTTGTTGCGCTAAATTTTCCAACCAAAATGTTGATGCAGCTGCAACATCAGCCAATGAAATTGCAGGCCTAAGAAGATGACCTGAATATAAATAGGCTTTCCTTAGATAAGATTCAAGTTTCCTATCTAAAGGATCTTTAAAAGAAGTACTATCTTCCATAGGAATAGTAGTACGTTTAGCAAGAGTAGAGATAGCCACATCAACTTTGGCGATCTTTTCCCAAAACTCCAATCTAACTGCTGGCAAAGGATACAATTTTTTAAATCTTGAAGAAGGAATAAAAGAAGTACCAGGCCTATTCCATTCCTTAGAAATCATATCAGAAATAGCACCAGGAACTGGAAAAACCACAGGTGGTTTATAAACAGAATTTAAACGTTTGCTAGTTTTAATATCAAGAGGACTAGTTTCCTCCATATCCAATGTAATCAACACTTCTTTAAACAAAGAACGAATATACTCTATTTTAAATAAATAAGTAGATTTGTCAGTGTCAATATCTGAGGCAGGATCTTCTGAACCAGATAGATCCTCATCAGAGAAGGATAATTCAGTGTGTTGTCGGTCATTTGAAATGTCATAAACTTTATGAGAAGTTTTAAAAGACCTTTTAAGTTTATTAGAAGGCGGTATTGGCAGACAAAGCCTTCTGAATAGAATCAGCAATAAAGTATTTTAAATTCACAGGTATATCTTATACATTAGATGTTGAAGGAACAGCAACAGGCAATGTACTATTACTGATGGACACATTATCTGCATGTATAGGTTTATCATGACAACTATTACAAACCACAGCTGGAGATATAACCTCCACAAGTTTACAACAAATGCACTTAGCTTTAGTAGAACTGTTATCAGGCAGCAGGGTTCCAACAGTGATTTCTGAGACAAGATCAGATTGAGACATCTTGCAAATGTAAGAGAAAAAAACAACAACAACATATAAAGCAAAATTATCAATTTCCTTATATGGCAGTTGCAGGAACGGGAAAAAAAATGCAAACAGCATAGCCCTCTGATAGAGAAAAAGGCAAGAGGCATATAGGAATGGGGCTTTAAATAATAAAAATATATTGGGTGCCCAGAATGACGCAAAACACAAACAGAAAAAAAAAATTTGGAGCTAACATTCCGGAAATGACACACTCACGTCATTGATCACGCAACCTTGTGAAAGGACTCGGCTTCAACTAAGACGAATTTGCATCATCGAACGTAACTTCGCGCAAAAAATGACGCAATAAACTTTAGCATTTTGCGCCCTCGCATTTGAAAATGACAGTCAATTGAAAAAAGACTATACTCCAGGTAAGAAATAAATTTTCCTAAAAAATGCATTTCCCAGATATGAAACTGACAGTCTGCAAAAGGAAATATACTGAAAACCTGAATCATGGCAAATATAAGTACAATACATATATTTAGAACTTTATATAAATACATAAAGTGCCAAACCATAGCTGAGAGTGTCTTAAGTAATGAAAACATACTTACCAAAAGACACCCATCCACATATAGCAGATAGCCAAACCAGTACTGAAACGGTTATCAGTAGGTAATGGAATATGAGAGTATATAGTCGATCTGAATAGGGAGGTAGGAGATGAATCTCTACGACCGATAACAGAGAACCTATGAAATAGATCTCACGTGAGGTAAACCATTGCATTCAATAGGTGATACTCCCTTCACATCCCTCTGACATTCACTGTACTCTGAGAGGAATCGGGCTTCAAAATGCTGAGAAGCGCTTATCAACGTAGAAATCTTAGCACAAACTTACTTCACCACCTCCATAGGAGGCAAAGTTTGTAAAACTGAATTGTGGGTGTGGTGAGGGGTGTATTTATAGGCATTTTGAGGCTGGGAAACTTTGCCCCTCCTGGTAGGATTGTATATCCCATACGTCACTAGCTCATGGACTCTTGCCAATTACATGAAAGAAATACCGGCACTCAAGGTACATCGCCGCCCCATACTGAGAGCTGCGCCTCTATTATATGCTGCGATTCCGCCATTTACTCAAAGCCATATTGACTAAAGCGCCCCAGTGAGGACCGCAATGCGGCCATTTACACCGGCACTATACTACAAAAGCACCATATTCTTTACTGAGTGCTGTGAATGTAGTCAAATATCCCAGCGCCATAGATACGAATGTGGCATTAGAAGCTGGCACTATACATTACCAACAGAGTGCTGCAATATGCACCAGTGCTCACTGAACATAAGCGCCCTATATAGAGAGCTTTACGCCAGCACCAAATATCTTAATTTCAGGGCAAAACCAACAGAGGGTTAATCAATAATTTGAAAACCAGAGCTTTCCTTTAAAGTTGCGTTAAAAAGATGCCAGTTAATGCCATGCTGCTCATACTTAACTGATATCCCCAGATGGGGATATAACTAAAATTCCTAGATCCATCTAACAGGGCAATGGAGGCTTACCATTAAACGTTCCCCCTATCCCTGATGACAGTATCAGAATACCTGCCAAGGGAAGGAAATAAGCAATATAAATGGACTTAACGCCCAGGGTCTTCTGCTGTGGAGCAGACACAGCAATTCCCAGTCTATTAGCTTCATCATACTCTGACAGGATCCTGGGTAGAAAAGAAAAACAGAGTAACCAACCCTGGTTTTCTATAAGAGGTGTAGCAATAATGTGTTGTAAAGCAAAGACCACCTCGCCGCCTTTTAACTGCTAAAAGCCACCATTACTCTTACTAAAGAGATTGCTATGGACACAGCATAGCTCCAATCCTTGCTTGCAGGGTAAAGTACCCATTAAAGGATTAAATATCTTCAGACACCATCTTCGCACATCCTCCCGTGACCGTGGCAAAGAGAATGACTGGGGATTATGGTTAAGGAAAGTGACACATAACAGCTCTGCTGGGGTGCTCTTTGCCTCCTCCTGCTGGCCAGGAGTTGAATTCCCACTAGTAATTGGAATGAAATCGTGGAATCTCCATGCCTTAGGAAAGAAAAGTGAACTATTGTAGCCTTTTAACATATTTAATGGTCCTACAAACCTTATAGCTGACACATAGAGGCACCTGTGGGATTTTGATATAGATAAAGGAGTTGTTCATTGCAGCTCGCTCCTTCATTTTGTCCAGATCATCAACAGGGTGCTATTCAAAAAAACAAAACAAAAGCATATTTTACAGATGGAAAAAAGGTGCAATGAAGAAGCTGTCAAAGTGAGATCGGTCATTTAGATTTCCACAGGGCACTGAGAGAAATTAAACATTGTCAAAATGTATGTTCAAATGAAATAAAATGTTTAAGATGTAGCTGGATTATTTCAGCTTTACATAGTTTTTCTTACCTCTGGTGCTTTTCTAAATGACCGTCTAACTCCTGTTGTTCGATTTAAACCTTGACCTACTCCTTTTCCTGGGCCTAAGGATGCAGTGTCTTCAGCTACGATGAGCTGCCTTGGCTTCCCCACTGGCATCCCTTTAGTAGAAAGAGAACAAAACATGTAGAGTATGTATCAGTATGTTACTTTTTTCTGCAAATATTTTTTATAAAAAGTTTTAAATTGTCAAAAAAAAAAAAGTAATAATAAAGTCAATGGTTGAGTAGTATCTAGGAAAAGTCTACATGACAAGATTGTTTTATGTGAGATCAGGATGCATTAGCTTTCCCATTCTTAGAATTATGCCCATGAGTGATATGGAAGATGAAGAAGGACATTAAGCACAATGTTTTTGTCCTGCATAGTATCTCTCAGAGGAGCTGAGAAACAAGTCCTAGTAGTCTGCCACATCACAATTCATTTCAGACAGATAGCACAAAAACATAATTCATGTAAGAACTTACCTGATAATTAATTTCTTTCATAGTGGCAAGAGTCTATGAGCTAGTGACGTATATCCCATATGTCACTAGCTCATGGACTCTTGCCACTTACATGAAAGAAAAGAAGGCTACCAGGTGAAGCAAATCTGAAGGAAACCGACAGGAGGAGAACCGGGAAGAAACAGTTCAACTGCATTTTCATCCACACTCCAGGTTTATTGAGCAAAAGGGTCAGACTAAACCAGAAGAGGAGCAGAAGTAATTAGCTTTCAAAGATGCTCAAAAAAATTGCTGTGGTTTTTCATTCCTGAAGAATTAAGAATGTAAAAGTATGAGGTTATAGGAAGGACCAAATGATTTACTTTATCTGAGATCTCAAATCCAAGGAACGTTAACCTGGACTTTCCTATTTATTGACTCTTTATGCCAAACTAGTGGAAAACTTCACATATATGACCAGACCTTAATGTTGCTTTAGACTGGAGAAGTAGATAAGAGCATTGCCTAAGATAGGCAACCATGAATTATTTAAGGTATCCTAGAAAATGTCATTTACAAAATGCTAAAAAGTAATCAGATCATTCCAGAGATCAAAAGTGTGTAACCAGGTCTTCTAAATAGCCAAAACGGATTAAAAAAACTGTCATTAATTAATCTAGTTTTCTAATCCATGCCAAGTTGTATGCACCACAATGATTAAGGGGACATGAAACCCAAAAATGTTCTTTCATGATTCAGATAGAGAATACAATTTTAAACAACTTTCCAATTTACTTCTATTATTTAATTTGCTTCCTTCTCTTGTTATCATTTGCTGAAAGGTTTATCTAGAAAAGTTCATGAGCGGCAGAGAAACTAGGTTCTAGCTGTTGATTGGTGGCTGCATATATATATTGAATGTGATTGGCTCACCCATGTGTTCAGTTAGAAACTAGTAGTGCATTGCTGCTCCTTCAACAAATTATACCAAGAGAATGAAACAGATTAGATAATAGAAGTAAATTAGAAAGTTGTTTAAAATTGTATTCTCTATCTGAATCATGAAAGAAAAATTTTGGGTTTCATGAACCTTTAAGTAGGATTAGTGCTACAGGGCAGTAAGGGGTTAAGAAGATGGCCAGAAGCTTCACAGTAACAGAGTCCTTTCTTAAGATGACACATTTTGTCAGCATAAGACGGAGGACCACTGGTGAGATCCAACTTCAATCACATCAGTAAAAGCTTCTGACATTGAAGGTTCAGGTATAACTATAGATTAAAACACACAGCTCTTGCCTGGGCTAATCCCTTGTGGGAGACTAATAAACCTGTGATTTCAAATTACCCTGAATTTGTGGCCTCCTTTCGAAGGGTATTTGATGTTCCGACTCGCTCCTCCTCTGCTGCTAAACAACTCATGTCCATTCAGCAAGGTACAATATCTGTTGCTCAGTATGCTATTGAGTTCCGTACGCTTGCCGCAGAGGAAGGTTGGAACAATGAAGCCCTTGTTGCTGCCTTCTTTCATGGGCTCTCTGATGCGATTAAAGACGAAGTTGCTGCCAGAGATTTACCAGAGGATCTCGAGGCATTGGTGTCTTTTTTGATCCTAATTGACATCAGACTCAGAGAGAGGCCCTCTTTTAAAGAGCGCTTGCGAAAGCCTCCTGTTCCGTTGTCTCCTACGTGTTCGTTCCCACCCATGCCTCCCTCTTCTCCCATGCCTCCTGGTCCCGAGTCACCAGGTACTGCTGAGCCGATGCAGTTGGGATTCACGTGTCTCTCCGCGGCGGAGAGGGTCTTTAGGAGGAGGGAGGGGCTCTGCCTCTATTGTGGGTTACAGGGCCACCTTTTGAAGTCTTGTCCTACACGGCCGGGAAACGCTCACACCTAAGGTCCTGTCGGGGACAGACCTTGGGTGGTTTATCCTCATCCCCGGAACCGCTTAAGGAGAAACCTTTGGTCACGGTTGTCTTTTCCTGGGTGGACTCCTCCATAGTCACTCAGGCTCTTGTTGACTCCGGTGCTGCAGGCTATTTCATTGACAGTGCTTTTGTATCAAAGCACTCCATTCCTGTTTTGCCTTGGTCCGTTACGCTTGCTATTGAGGCCATTGATGGCAGGCCCCTTCAGCCCGCACTCGTTACTCACGAAACTGCTCCATTGTCCATGGCTGTTGGGGCTCTCCATTTTGAAACCCTCCAGTTCCAGGTGATGAACTCTCTGCATTTTCCGGTTGTTTTGGGTTATCCCTGGCTCCAAAAGCACAATCCCAGTTTCGACTGGCGCAGTTCCGAAATTTTGTCGTGGTCCCCGTAATGTATTTCCACTTGTCTTCGGAAACCAATTAAAGTCTTGTGCACTTCTTCGGTATCTCAATTGCCAGAGGAGTACTGAGAGTTCCTAGACGTGTTTGACAAGGTGCGTGCCGGTACGTTGCCTCCTCACCGGTCTTACGATTGTGCAATAGACCTGCAACCCGTAGCCATTCCTCCCCGGGGCCGAGTGTACCCTCTGTCTGTTGCAGAGAATTGTGCTATGGAGGAGTATGTTGCCGATGCTCTGTCGCGGGGGATCATCCGCAAATCCTGCTCTCCTGCAGGGGCTGGCTTCTTCTTTGTGAAGAAAAAGGGTGGCGAGTTAAGACCATGTATCGATTATAGGGGTCTTAATCGTCTTACCATTAAGAATGCTTAGCCTATTCCGCTTATTACGGAACTCTTTGACTGCCTCAAGGGAGCTACGGTCTTTACTAAACTTGATTTGAGAGGAGCATACAATCTCGTTAGGATTAAGGAGGGCCACGAATGGAAAACAGCATTTAACACTAGGAGCGGGCATTATGAGTATCTTGTAATGCCCTTTGGCCTATTTAATGCTCCTGCTGTTTTTCAGGAATTTAATAATGATGTCCTACGAGATATGTTGCAACAGTGTGTTGTGGTGTACTTAGACGACATCCTCATACACTCACCCACACTTGAGGCTCATCGTTCTGATGTTACACGGGTTCCATCAGACTCAAGTAACCTTCCTAGGTTATGTTATCTCCATTGCAGGGTTCTCCATGTATCCTGACAAGTTATCTGCAATTCTGCAGTGGCCTCGCCCAGTTGGTCTTCGGTCTATTCAACGTTTTTTGAGGTTCGCCAATTACTATAGAAAGTTTATTAAAAACTTTTCTTCCTTGGTCAAACCTATCACAGACATGACCCGTGAAGAGAATGATCCACTCCATTGGTCACCTACTGCCATTAAGGCCTTTGATAGTCTTAAGACTGCCTTTGCTGCCGCTCCAGTTCTGGCTCATCCTAACCCTGTCCTGACTTTCGTTCTTGAGGTCGATGTGTCTGACACTGGAGTAGGTGCCCTCTTGTCTCAATGTCCTGACAATTCCTTGCATCCGTGTGGTTTCTTCTCTAAGAAATTGTCTCCAGCAGAGTGCAATTATGAAATTGGCGACAGGAAATTACTGGCCATAATTTTGGCACTTAAGGAATGGAGGCATCTTCTCGAGGGTACTAGCGTGCCAGTGCTCATTCTTACTGACCACAAGAATTTAACTTATCTATCTGAAGCAAAACGTTTGTCGCCCCGACAGGCCAGATGGCCGCTATTTTTGTCTCGGCTTAATTATGTGGTCTCCTACCTGCCTGGTAGTAAGAATGTTAGGGCTGATGCCCTCTCTCAACAATTTTTTCGCCTCTGTCCAAGGAGGAGTCTGTACCATACGTACTAATTTGACTTCTCCCTTGGGGGAGGAGATCCTGGCTGCACAAACCAATGCACCTTCTGAGAAACCTAGTGGTAAGTGTTTTGTTCCTGAGAATCTTCTAACTAAACTTTTGCACACTTACCACTATCCTAAAGCCGCAGGTCACCCAGGCAAGAACCAAATGATTTGGTCTGTCACTCGACAATTCTGGTGGCCAGGTCTTCGTTCTGATGTTGCTGCGTATGTTGCCTCCTGCTCAGTTTGTGCACAGAATAAGACTCCTCGACTTCTTCCTGTGGGTCTTCTTCAACCTATTGCTAATGGTGAGCGTCCTTGGACACATCTTTTCATGGACTTCATTGTCGAGCTCCCTGTTTCCAATGGCAATACTGTTATCCTTATGGTGGTTGACCGGTTTTCTAAAATGTCACATTGCATTCCCTTGATGAAGCTGCCTACCGCTCAGGAGCTTGCTTCAATTTTTGCCCGGGAGGTCTTCCGTTTACATGGGTTACCCAAGGAGATAGTGTCAGACCGGGGTAGCCAGTTTGTCTCCAGATTTTGGCATTCCTTTTCTGCTCAAATGGGGATCCAGCTTTCCTTCTCCTCGGCATATCACCCTTAATCCAATGGAGCTGTAGAACAGTCTAATCAAGCTCTGGAACAGTTCCTCCGTTGTTATGTCTCAGATCACCACAATAATTGGTCTGAACTGTTACCTTGGGCAGAGTTTGCTCGTAATAGTGCTATTAATGCTTCCTCCAAGTTATCCCCGTTCATGGCGAATTATGGGTTTCAACCATCCTTGTTGCCAGATTCATTCATGTCTCAGGGTATTCCGGCTTTGGAGGAGCATCTCCGGCAACTCCGTTCCACGTGGGTGCAGATTCAGGATTGCCTTCATCGTTCTATGCAGCTCCAAAAGTTCCAGGCTGATCGTAGGCGTCTGCCCGCACCTTCCTACCAGGTTGGTGAGAGAGTTTGGCTGTCCTCCCGCAACTTGAACCTTCGTGTGCCATCCAATAAATTGGCTCCCTGTTATGTTGGTCCTTTTTGAATACTCCGACGGGTTAATCCTGTGGCCTACGCTCTTGACCTTCCTCCTGCTATGCGCATCTCCAATGTTTTTCATGTCTCCCTCTTGAAACCATTGGTTTGTAATCGGTTTACCACTGTGTTGCCTCGTCCCCGTCCTATCTTTGTTGACAACCATGAGGAGTATGAGGTCAGCAGCATTATTGACTCTCGTATGTCCAGGGGCCGTGTACAGTATTTGGTTCACTGGAGGGGCTACGGTCCAGAGGAGCGTTCTTGGGTTCCCTCCTCTGATGTTCATGCTCCCGCCCTCCTCCGTGCCTTCCATGCCCGTTTCCCCAATAAGCCTTTTATCCTCCCGCGGGGGAGGGGTCGTTGAGGGGAGGGTACTGTCAGGGTTTTTTCCCTGTTGTGTTTGCCATGTGCTGCTGGCAGCCATTTTACTCACCTCTCTTCCTGACTATGGTGCATTGTGGGGGATGCTGCTCATTTCCTCCACTTCCTTTTATGGCCAGACTGGTGTGCTTCATCCATGTGAGACAGGAAGCAGTCTCAGAATTGTGATGTCATCACTTATTATTTAAAGGGCCTCTGTTCAGTATGGTTTGCCTTTGCGTTGTCTCAGACCTTTTTGTGAGAGTTCCTGTGTATTACCTGGCTGCCTGACGTCCTTCCTGGTTCCTGATCCCTGGCTTGTTCCTGACTCTGCTGTTTCCTTGTTCCTGATTTCGGCTCATCTTGCCTGTAAACAGAATTTTAATGCACGAACCATGTCCAGATTGTGCAGAAGCCGTTCCTTCTGAGAAGAAGGATTAGGACACAAGGAAGGAACAACAATCTCCTGATTAATGTTCCGGTCGGAAACTACCTTAGGGAGAAACCCTAACTTGGTACGTAAAACTACCTTATCCGAATGAAAAATAAGGTAAGGAGACTCATACTGTAATGCTGAGAGCTCTGACACTCTACGAGCAGAGGAAATAGCAACAAGAAACAAAACTTTAGAAGATAACAGCTTAATATCTAAGGAATGCATAGGCTCAAACGGAGCCCCTTGAAGAACCTTAAGAACTAAATTAAGACTCCAGGGAGGAGTAACTGGTTTGAACACAGGCCTGATCCTGACCAGGGCCTGACAAAACGATTGCATGTCTGGTACGTCCGCCAGACGTCTGTGTAACGAAATAGACAAGGCAGATATTTGACCCTTTAGGGAACTTGCCGATAAGCCCTTCTCCAAACCTTCTTGGAGAAAGGACAGAATTCTAGGAATCCTAACTCTACTCCAAGAGTAGCCGTTGGATTCACACCAATATAGATATTTACGCCATATCTTGTGTTAAATCTTTCTAGTTACAAATCCACACTTGGATAAAATTAAGCGTTCAATCTCCAAGCAGTCAGCTTCAGAGAAACTAGATTTGGATGAAGGAAGGGACCTTGAAGTAGAAGGTCCTTCCTCAACGGAAGTCTCCAAGGTGGAAGAGATGACATGTCCACCAGGTCTGAATACCAAATCCTGCGAGGCCACGCTGGTGCAATGAGGATCACCGACGCCCTCTCCTGCTTGATTTGAGCAATGACCCGAGGTAGCAGAGCGAATGGAGGGAATAGGTATGCCAGACTGAAATTCCAAGGTACCACCAGAGCGTCTATCAGTACAGCCTGAGGGTCCCTTGACCTTGATCCGTACCTCAGAAGCTTGGCATTCTGTTGAGATGCCATGAGATCCAATTCCGGCTGACCCCATTTGAGAATCAGGCTGGAAAACACTTCCGGATGGAGTTCCCACTCCCCCGGGTGAAAGGTCTGTCTTCTCAGGAAGTCCGCCTCCCAGTTGTCCACTCCTGGGATGTGGATCGCCGACAGACAGCAATTGTGGGTCTCCGCCCATTAAATTATCTTGGCTACCTCTGTCATGGCCAAGGAACTCTGCATTCCTCCCTGATGGTTGATGTAAGCCACTGAAATTATGTTGTCCGACTGGAACCTGATGAACCGGGCTGAGGCTAACTGGGGCCAGGCCAGAAGAGCATTGAAGATTGCTCTCAGCTCCAGAATGTTTATGGGCAGAACAGACTCCGACCAAGTCCAAGTTCCCTGAGCCTTTAGAGAGCCCCAGACTGCGCCCCATCCCAGAACGCTGGTGTCTGTTGTCACAATCACCCAAGAGGGTCTGCGAAAGCAGGTTCCCTGGGAGAGATGATCATGAGACAACCACCAAAGAAGAGAATCCCTTGTCTCCTGCTCCAGCTGTATTCGCGGAGACAGAACCGCATAATTTCCATTCCACTGACTGAGCATGTCTAACTGCAGAGGTCTGAGGTGTAAACGGGCGAATGGGATGATGTTCATTGCCGCTACTATCAGACCGATTACATTCATGCACTGAGCCACTGATGGTCGAGGAGAGGACTGAAGCGCTAGGCAAGAATCGAAAATCTTTGATTTCCTGACTTCTGTCCAAAAAAATCTTCATTGATAAGGAATCTATAATGGTTCCCAAGAAAATTACTCTTGTACTTGGAACTAAAGAACTCTTTTCCAAATTTACCTTCCATCTGTGAGCTTGCAGGAAAGATAACAAAATTTCTGTGTGGAATCTTGCTTGTTGAAAGGATGGCGCCTGGACCAGAATGTCATCCAGATAAGGCAACACTGCAATGCCCCGCAATCGGAGCACCGCCAACAGGGATCCCAGAACCTGAGAAAATTCTGCGAGCTGTGGCAAGGCCGAATGGAAGAGCCACAAACTGGAAGTGTTTGTCTAGAAATGCAAACCTTAGAATACTTGTAATGGTCCCTGTGGATCGGAACATGAAGGTACGTGTCCTTTAAATCCACTGTTGTCATAAATTGACCCTCTTGGATCAAAGGAAGAATGGAACAAATAGTTTCCATCTTGAAGGACAGTACTCTGAGAAATTTGTTTAGACTCTTGAGATCTAAAATTGGTCTGAAGGTTCCCTCCTTTTTGGGAACCACAAACAGATTGGAATATGACCCTAGACCCTGTTCCTGCATCGGAACAGGAAAATATCACTCCCAGGGTTGAGAGGTTCCGTACACAGTGTAAGAACGCCTCTCTTTTTGTCTGGTCTACAGATAATCTTGAAATCAGAAACCTGCCCCTGGGAGGAAAGTTCTTGAACTCTAGTTTGTATCCCTGGGACACAATGTCCACTGCCCAGGGATCCTGAACATCTCAAACCCAAGCCTGAGTGAAGAAGGAAAGTCTGCCCCCCACAAGATCCGGTCCCGGATCGGGGGCAGGCCCTTCATGCTGTCTTTGATTCAATAGCAGGCTTTTGGATTGTTTTCCCTTGTTCCAAGACTGATTGGGTCTCCAGGAGGGTTTGTACTGTTCCTGCTTGGAAGAGGAAGTGGAAGGATTTCCCTTGAAATTTCGAAAGGAATGAAAAATTACTCTGACGTCGCTTTTGTTTGTATCTCTTATCCTGAGGGAGGAAATGGCCCTTTCCTCCAGTAATGTCAGAAATTATTTCCGTCAAACCCGGTCCAAACAAGGTCTTTCCCTTGTAAGGAATCGCCAAAAGTTTAAACTTAGATGACACGTCCGCAGACCAATATTTTAGCCATAAAGCTCTGCGGGCTAGCACAGCAAAACCCAAAATCTTTGCTCCCAGTTTAATAACCTAGTAGGGAAGCATCCGTAATAAAGGAATTGGCCAACTGAAGGGCTTTTATCCTATCCTGGATCTCTTCAAGGGGAGTGTCTGTCCTAATAGAATCAGACAACGCATCAAACCAGTATGCCGCCGCACTAGTGACGGTAGCAATGCATACTGCAGGTTGCCATTGTAAACCCTGGTGTACATACATCTTTTTGAGTAACCCCTCCAATTTTTTGTCCATAGGATCCTTAAAGGCACAACTATCCTCTATGGGGATAGTAGTCCTCTTGGCTAGAGTGGAAATTGCTCCTTCTACCTTGGGTACTGTTTGCCAAGACTCCTTGATAGAGTCTGCTATGGGAAACATCTTTTTAAATATAGGGGATGGAGAAAAAGGGATACCTGGTCTCTCCTATTCCTTAGCAATGATCTCAGTAGCTCGATCTGGTACAGGAAAAACCTCCACCAAGGAAGGTACATCAAAATATTTGTTTAGCTTACTGGATTTTTTAGGATTAACTACGATCATGGTGTCGCTGTCGTCCAATGTAGCTAAAACCTCCTTGAGTAACAGACGGAGGAGTTCTAGCTTAAACCTGAAAGATACAACTTCAGTATCAGCAGGAGGAATTACACTGTCAGAATCTGAGATTTCACCATCAAATGCTACCGAAGTATCCTCCTCCTCAGGCTTCTGAGAGGGGGCATTCGAAATTGCAATAATTGCGTCAGTAACCTCGCTTAATGAATGTTTATTCTTCCTCTTACCCTTTCCCTGCAACATGGGAAAAGCAGACAACGCATCAGAGACTGCAGAAGACATGAGGGAAGCAATGTCTTGCAACGTAACTCCAGGAGAAGTTAGAGAGGAGTGTAAAATTTGGGACGCTTGAGGAGAAAGCTGCGGCATATATTGAACATTGTCATTAAGACTCCTGAACAGCATCCGCCTTAGAAAATGTTGGCTCAGAAAAAAGTCTATCCCTATAATTTAAAGTTCTCTCAATACATGAAAAACAGAAAGGGATTGGTGGTTCCACATTGGCATCAATACATAAAGAACAATTTACATTTTGCAGGGCCTCTTGGTCCATTCTGACTCACAATGGATAACATTATCAAATAAAAGGTCTAAATGTTTTAATAAAAATTTAAACAGAAAAAAAAACGTTACTGACTTTGCCATTTCCTTGCTCTAACGTAGGCAAAGAGAATGACTGGGGTTGGAGGGAAGGGAGGTAATATTTAACAGCTTTGCTGTGGTGCTCTTTGCCGCCTCCTGCTGGGCAGGAGTGATATTCCCAATATTAATTAGATGATCCGTGAACTCATCGTGTCATTAGAAAGAAAAATGAAATACAAAATTATCAGACAAACGAAAAGGTAAGTATGTAAGCAAACGGTCAAAAACAGAATGTTGTGCATAATTAGAAAATACGGGGTGATAGTACAAGGTAAAGCTGTGCGAGGGTGGCAAAATAAAGTATCAACATAATACCTCATGCTTGTTGGACATTGCAAAGAAAAATCTGGAAATACATACACAAGGAAAGGATGCACAGGGCATAATAAGCATGATTGAGATATATCCAAGACAGTTTATAGCTAGTAAGTGCAGCAAGGAAGCTAAATAAATATTAGCAAGAGGAGCAGGATACAATGAAAGACAGGACATTATCACAACTTAAACGCACAGGACAAAGGGGCCGATTTATCACTGCCCGAATGGGGCCGTATACACCTGTTTCCGCATGAGCCTTCAGGCTCACTGGAAACAGTAGTTAAGAAGCAGCGGTCTTAAGACAGCTGCTTCTTATCTTGTCTGCTACCTCTAAGGCGGCGGACAGCAATCCGCCCGATCGCATACGATCGGGTTGATTGACACCCCCTGCTAGTGGCCGATTGGTCGCAAATCTGCAGGGGCCAGCATTGCACAAGCAGTTCACTAGAAATGGTTGTGCAATGATAAATGCCGACAGCGTATTCTGTCAACATTTGATAAATCGGCCCCAAAGTGTGACATAAAATTGTATTGTCAAAAGAACTATTCAAGAAAGGAAAACTAGCTCCTATAAATAGCATTGAATGGGAACACTTGTGTAAATATATCAGGTGTTACATTTATTAACCCAAAGCAACTAAGCAGGCAATAAAAATGTGCAAAGGAGGAGATTAAAGTCACCAAGAAGTAGTAGCTCAGTAGTATGTGTTCAGACCTACTGGCACCAAATAATGCCCAGAGCTGTTAATGAATATAGTGTATTAACATGAGAAGAAGCAGAGGGAAACTATTTAATGACAGAGGAAGCCCATCTGTAGCAGAGAGTCAAGCGTGTAGTTTTAGATAATCACAAAAAGATTACAATATGTAGAGCAGAAATTCTTCACACATAGCAAAAATGAAAACTAAAACCACAGAGAAAGGGGGAAGTTTTTCCTGCTTTGCCTCTACTTACATAATTAAATAACCAATGAAACTGAAACGTGAGATTACAGTCTAAAGATGTTCTATATGACTTCAGGAATAAAGACTCCTATTCTCACCTGTAGTAACAAGTTTGGATTTATCCTCCTCATCACCGACTTCTTCCTCCTCCACACTGCGCCCAGGGAAAAAGAAACCCATCATCCTGTGGAAGAACTGATGAGTAAGCTGGATTGTAAGAGGCACCACATTTACCTGCACCAAAAAGGAAAATGAGTTAGCTTTGGATGCAAACTTGGTATATGTAATTAGATAAAATTCTTTTTTTAATATTAAACAAATGTTCATTTTTAACTATGCAATTAATTAGTGCAAAGTGGTTAAATATACATAGTTAATGGGATAATGTCTTCCCAATGATCCATTTTACCTTCTGAAGTGTATTTAATTGTTTACAATTAAATTTGTCATTTGAAAAGAAAATTTATGCTTACCTGATAAATGTATTTCTTTTTTGACACAATGAGTCCACAGATCATCTTAATTACTAATGGGATATTCACCTCCTGATCAGCAGGAGGAGACAAAGAGCACCACAGCAGAGCTGTTAAATAACTCCTCCCTTCCCTCCCACTCCAGTCATTCGACCGAAGTTAGGAAGAGAAAGGAAAAGCCAAGGTGCAGAGGTGTTTGAAGTTTACAATAACCCACAACCTGTCTAAAAGAACAGGGCGGGCCGTGGACTCATCGTGTCAAAAAATAAATACATTTATCAGGTAAGCATAAATTTTCTTTTCTTTTTTAAGACATGATGAGTCCACGGATCATCTTAATTACTAATGGGATTCAATACCCAAGCTAGAGTACACAGATGATACGGGAGGGACAAGACAGGGAACTTAATTTAGGAAATCCTATTTTAGTACGTAAAACTACCTTATCTGAATGGAAAATAAAATAAGGAGACTCATACTGTAATGCCGAGGGCTCTGACACTCTCCGAACAGAAGAAATATCAACAAGAAATAAAACTTCCCAAGATAACAACTTAATATCTAAGGAATGCATAGGCTCAAACGGAGCCCCTTGAAGAACTCTGAGAACTAAATTCAGACTCCATGGAGGAGTAACTGGTTTGAACACAGGCCTGATCCTGACCAAGGCCTGTCAAAATGATTGTACATCTGGGATTATCTGCCAGACGTTTCTGTAACAAAATAGATAAAGACAGAGATTTGACCCTTCTTGGAGAAAAGACAAAATTCTAGGAATCCTAACTCTACTCCATGAGTAGTCCATGGATTCACACCAATAGAGATTTACGCCATATCTTATGATAAATTTTTCTAGTGACAGGCTTAAGAGCCTGAATCATCGTCTCAATGACCGACTCAGAAAAACCCCCGCTTGGATAATATTAAGCGTTCAATCTCCAAGCAGTCAGTTTCAGAGAAACCAGATTTGGGTGAAGAAGGGACCCTTGAATTAGAAGGTCCTTCCTCAACGGAAGTCTCCAAGGTGGCAGAGATGACATGTCCACCAGATCTGCATACCAAATCCTGCGAGGCTAAGCCGGTGCTTTGAAGATCAGCGATGCCCTCTCCTGCTTGTTTCGAGCAATGACCCGAGGAAGAAAAGCAAACGGAGGAAAAAGCTGGAGAACACTTCCGGATGGAGTTCCCACTCCCCCGGATGAAAGGTCTGTCTATTAAGGAAATCCGCCTCCCAGATGTCCACCCCTGGGATGTGGATTGCCAACAAGCAGCAAGAATGGGCCTCTATCCACTGAATTATATTGGCTACCTCTGTGATCCCTAAGGAACACTTCATTCATCCCTGATGATTGATGTAAGCCACTGACGTTATCTTGTTTGACTGGAACCTGATAAACTGGACCGAGGCTAACTGAGGCCAGGCCAGAAAAACATTGTATATCGCTCTCAGCTCCAGAATGTTTATAGGAAAAACAGACTCTAGCTGAGTCCAAACCCCTTGAGCCCCTAGGGAGCCCCAAACTGCTCCCCACCCTAGAAGGCTGGAGTCTGTTGTCACAATCACTCAAGATGATCTGTGAAAGCAGGTTCCCTGGGAGAGATGATCCAGAGACAACCACATTGAAGAGAATCCCTTGTCTCCTGCTCCAGTAGTATTCGAGGAGACAAATCTGTATAATCTCCGATCCATTGCCTGAGCATGCTTAACTGCAGAGGTCTGAGATGGAACCGAGCAAACAGGATGGTGTCCATTGCCGCCAACATCAGCCCGATTATCTCCATGCACTGAGCCACTGAAGGCCGAGGAGTGGACTGAATGACTAGACAAGTATCGATAATCTCTGATTTCCTGACATTCTGTCAGAAAATTCTTCATTGATATGGAATCTATTATGGTTCCCAATAAAGTTACCCTTGTGCTTGGGACTAAGGAACCCTTTTCCAAATTTCCACCCGTGAGATCCCGAGAAGGATAACACCATGTCCGTGTGAAATCTTGCTAACTGTAAGGATGGCGTCTGGACTAGAATGTCGTCCAGATAGGGCGCCACTGCAATGCCCCGTAACCGAAGCACCACCAACAGCGCTCCCAGAGCCTTTGTGAAAACTCTGAGAGCTGTGGCAAGACCGAAAAGAATAGCCACGGACTGGAAGCGTTTGTTCCAGAAAGACAAACCTTAGAACTTGTGAATGGCACATGAAGGTATGCGTCCTTTAAATCCACTGTTGTCATAAATTGACCCTCTTGGATCAAGGGAAGAATGGAATGAATAGTTTCCATCTTGAAGGATGGTACACTAAAAAAAATTGTTTAGACTCTTGAGATCTAAAAAGTGGTCTGAAGGTTCCCTCTTTTTTGGGAACCACAAACCGATTGGTATAAATAACCCAGACCCAGTACCTGTATTTGAACTGGAACAATCATTCCCAGGTCTGAGAGGTCTCCTACGCAGTGTAAGAACACCTCTCTTTTTGTCTGATCTGCAGATAATCTTGAAAGCAGAAACCTGCCTCTGGGAGGAAAACTTTTGAAATCTAATTTGAATCCCTATTTTCTATTGCCCAGGGATTCTGAACATCTCGAACCCAAGCCTGAGCGAAGACGGATAGTCTGCCCCCTACAAGTCCGATCCCGGATCGGGGGCATGTCCTTCATGCTGTCTTTGATTCAACAGCAGGCTATTTGGATTTTTTTTTATTTTTTTTCCGTTGAAATTCTTTAAATTTCAAAAGAGATTATTTCCGTCAAGCCAGGTCCCAACAAGGTCTTCCCCTTGTAAGGAATCGCTAAAAGCTTAAACTTTGAACATACATCCGTAGACCAAGGCTCTAACCATAAGGCTCTGTGAGCTGGAACAGAGAAACCTGAAACCTATGCTCCCAGTTTGATAACTTTAAGGGAAGAATTTGTAATAAAGGAATTGGCCAATTTAAAAGCTTTTATCCTATCCTGGATTTTATCCAGGGGAGTTTCTGACTTAGTAGCATCAGACAACGCATCAAACCAATATGCCGTCGCACTAGTGACGGTATCAAAGAACACAGCTGGCTGCCATTGTAAGCCCTGGTGTACATCCCTTTTCTAACTTTTTGTCCATAGGACCTTTCAAAAACCCAACTATGCTCTAAGGGTATAGTAGTTCTCTTAGCTAAGCTGGAAACTACTCCTTCCACCCTAGGGAATGTTTGCCCAGCCTCCTTAGCTGAGTCGGCTATGGGAAACATCTTTTTAAATATAGGGAATGCGGTCTTTTCCATTCCTTATAACTTACTGGACACACTAGGATAGAATACACAGGTAATGTACTTACTGTGCGCACTAAGATAGATTACACCGGCAATGTCGGAGTCGCCCAGGGAACTTAAAACCTCTTAAAGTAACAAATGGAGGTGTTCAAGCTAAAAAAACTGAAAGAAAAACAACCTCAGGATCAAATAAAAGATATTATTCCATCTGAGTCTGAGAATTCTCTCTCAGATAATCCCGAAGTATCTTCCTCTTTCAGGTAACAGGGAAGAACCATTCAGAATAGTAACTACTGAATCAATCAATTTTCTATTCTAAATGATTGAAAACAATTCCTCTAGTAATGTTTTCTACCTTGTGGGAAAAACATATAATGCATGAAATGCAGAGTAACTCCAGGTGGAGTGTGACAGGAAGCGCAGGGCACTGTATATGGGCCATAAAGTTTAGTGGGACACTATAGGAGAAATTTGTGGCATAGATTGACCATTGTCAACAGACTCCTAAACAGCAATCGCCTTAGAAGGAGTAGGTTCAGAATTTTTAATAAAACTTGACACATAAAAAAACGTTACTGTCTCTTTAATTTTTAAAAAGTAACTCATTTTTTGTGTGCTCTTGTTCCATCCTAAGTCACAAAGGATGAAATAAACAATAAACAGCTGAAATTCTTTTAACAAAAATTAACAGATAAAAAACGTTACTGTCTCTTTAAATTCTAAACTGTAACTTTTTATTTTTATTTTTATTGTGCAGAACAAACTGAAATAGTACACAAGTAATGCAGAAACATGCCTCAGCTAAACCTTGCTGAGGTGTCCATCTGCCCTTCTAATATGTTTTTGTGCTAGAAACATAATATAACATTAAAAAAAAACAACAGAACTGCAGAATGTATTAGAATTATTGTTCTTTTATTCCAGTTGCTGCAAAGGGGAGACTGATTGAAGGTAATTGCAACTAGTTTCATAACGGATTGCGATCAGCAGGGACCCTATCATATGCTCTAATAACTGAGTGCATTATGATCCGGAACATAGCTGCAATCTGTGACCACTATTTACAGTGTAAAGAGTCCTTCCATTTCCGACAACGGAGTTAGAGATTAGATTGCACAGCCCAAATTGGTGCCACCCGTAGATCCGCCCATCATGGGCGTCGCAATATCAGGCTCTCTTCTCGATATGATAGAGCCTTAACTCACTAGGTGCGCAGCCCAAAATGGCGCCACCCGAATCTCCGTCCATTATGGGCGTTACAATATCAAGCACCCGGTCGCCATTATCCTAACTAAGATGCTTAACTTACTAGGATAATAGAGTTAATATAACAACCATTACGCCACTGGGAGCAAACGAACCAAGAACCTATCTGGGGGCAAATTTGGCTACCACTTTGTATATAGTGGCTTAGCCAAAAATATGTGACCAAAGAGTCTCCGTTACTCAGGAAAAAATAACTTTTTATTTTTGTGCCCAATAAAACCCCCCCAGAAATAAGCCACCATCTCCTCAGCCCCAGTGCCTACTATAAAATGCTGTCACTTTGAAATCACTCCATTTAATGTATAGGAGTTATATCCCATTAATAAAGTGCTTCACTCATCTGAGATTTCAGACCCAGAATAAAAAAGTAAGCACTTACCTTTGTATTCTGCCCGACAGCAGGGCAGCTCAGCAGGTTTAGGAAGTCCTCTCCCTCCCATAAGCCCTGTGGATAAAGATAAAGCCTGAGTCATCTTACTTAGGCTATCAGGATTAGAGCAGCATAAATGTATGGGAGGCGCAGTGAGAATTATATCCCACAAGTTCCCATTGCTTTAAAGCCACCAAAGCTCTAATGAAGAAACTGATATGGACTACGGCTACAACCTAGAACAAAGCAGCACAATCTTGCACTACTTTAAAAATAATAAAATCTTGATTGAAGAATCTATACTAACACCTCACTTTACCTCTTCCTAACACTAACGTAGGCAAAGAGAATGACTGGAGTAGGAGGGAAGGGAGGAGCTATTTAACAGCTCTGCTGTGGTACACTTTGCCTCCTCCTGCTGACCAGGAGGTGACTATCCCATTAGTAATTAAGATGATCCGTGGACTCATCGTGTCTTAAAAATGAAATAGCTGTTTTACCTGTTGAAACTGACACCTGCACTAAAAATTTCAATGCTGCAGTAATTGGTACAGAAAAGCAATACATGTAAGCGCCAGTAGAAGAAATTATACTCCCAGGTGGGGAGTGGGAGCAATAGGTACTAAAAGGTTCATTTTAAATTGTCTATACGAAGAGATTTGTGTATACACAGCGCTATGGAATTTGGCAGCGCTATACAAATAAATGATAATAATAATAATAATAATAATAATATACACAGAGAGCTAAGATGAGGACGCCTTTGTGTGTATAAAGATCTGCTCTCCCTGCAAGCTCTGTCAATTTTAATAGAACAGACTTAGCTATTTAATTTTAAAAAATGGTACATTTTCAGTTATTTCTTATACCAGCATGGTTGGGGTATAAGAAACTCATTAAATGGATAGGAAAGTCAAAATTAAACCTGCAAGATTTAGATAGAAGTGAATTTTAAAGTGTCTTAAAATTCAAATGTGATTTGTACTCTTGGTATCCTTTGTTGAAAAAGAATATGCACATATTCTACGCCAGTAGGAGATAGCTGCAGATTGGTGCCTACACACATTTGTCTCTTGTGATTAGCTAACAAGATGTGTTCAGCTAGCTGCCAGTAGTGCAATGCTGTTCCTTTAGCAAAGGATAACAAGATAATGAAGCAAATCTGATAATAGAAGTAAATTGGAAAGTTGTTTGAAAATGTATGTTCTATCCAAATCATGAAGAAAATGTTGGGGGTTCCTGTCCCTTTAAGTAGAAAACAGTTTTACAATACACTGTCCCTTTAAGGTCACGCACACAGTAAGCTCCCAATATTTTAATTTGCTTGAGATGCCTGGTAATTTTTACATACATAAGTATGACACCACTGATAGCTAAACCCTTGTAGAGGGTAAACTCATAAGAAGATACAAGCATTTATTTAATAATAAAATATTTTAAGAACTTAGATTGTTTTATTATTGTACAAGAATGTAAATTTAAGAAAGGAAAATTATGAATTCACTCAAATTAATACTCTAGCAACTTTCTAATTTACCCCTATTATCATTCTTTTTCATTCTCTTGCTATGTTTATTTGAAAAAGAAGGTATCTAAGCTAAGGAGCCAGCCAAATTTGGGTTCAGTACACTGGACAGCACTTGTTTATTGGTGGGTGAATTTATCCACCAATCAGCAAGAACAACTCAGGTTGTTCACCAAAAATGGGCCGGCATCTAAACTTACATTCTTGTTTTTAAAATAAAGATACCAAGAGAATGAAGAAAATGTGATAATAGGAGTAAATTAGAATTGCATGCTCTATCTGAATCACAAAAGAAAGTGTCCCTTTAACTGGCAGTAATGAAGGAGATAAAACAATCATACTCAAGTCTAGAGGCAAAACAGTGCACATTTTGCAAACACTATTTCAGTTTTAAATGCTTTTAAAACATTTTGTAAGCAGATCTTTTCAGAGAAGTGCTTGATTGACGATACATACTGTGCAAATAATACACTTTAACATTGCTACATATTTAGCCAGATTACAGCACAGTTTGAAACTATTATTAGCACGCTACACATTTAGTAATTTACACATATGCAATGAAAAACAAAACTATTACCTCAAAGTGTTCTTTGATAGAGATACCCCCTACAGGTGGCCGGACTTTGCTGAATATTCTCAGTGCGAGCTGTTTCCTAGACTGCCCTGGGCTCTGTGGCCTCAGTGCTACCTTTGGGAAAACAAATATTCATTGGCTTTAGGCTGAGAGTTATATTGACTAGTTCAGCACAAATTAAAATTATACTGTATACAATTCACCCTGCTTATCAAAACATTAAAGTGAATGTAAAGTTTAATGAATCAGTGCCTGTTTTTTAAACATACTCTTAAAAACAGAGACACTTTCATTCATCAAACTTTACAATGAAGCTGATTTTTTACAAATACTTACCTTTATTTTATGGAAAGCAGACCGGCGATCCTCCGCCCGCAGCTTCTGCTGCACTTAGCACAGAGATGACGAATCCGGCTTCCTCCAATTGTTGCATGCCCCCTTTGGCATCCAACTTGTAAAGGCCACACAATGATTGGAGGAAGCTGGATTCGTCATCTATGTGCTAAACACAGGAGCTGTGGGCATAAAGGTAAGTGTTGTAAAAAATCAGCTGCGCACTGGTTCATTAAACTTTACATTCACTTCAATTAAAAAAATCAAGCATCATGAAACCATTTTTTATTTTTTTTTAATTTTAAATCATATTTTATTAACAAATGAAAACAATTACAGGTAAGTTGCAACATTGGATCAGATTACAGCTCTTTTCCTATGATAGATTTGGTACCTGCATAGCTTGTCTATTAGATGATTGAAAAAAGAAAATTTATGCTTACCTGATAAATTTATTTCTTTTTTGACACAATGAGTCCATGGATCATCTTAATTACTAATGGGATATTCACCTCCTGGTCAGCAGGAGGAGGCAAAGAGCACCACAGCAGATCTGTTAAATAGCTCCTCCCTTCCCTCCCACTCCAGTCATTCGACCAAAGTTAGGAAGAGAAAGGAAAAGCCAAGGTGCAGAGGTGTCTGAAATTTACAATAACCCACAACCTGTCTAAAAGAACAGGGCGGGCCGTGGACTCATTGTGTCAAAAAAACAGAATTTATGTTTACCTGATAAATTTCTTTCTCCAACGGTGTGTCCGGTCCACGGCGTCATCCTTACTTGTGGGATATTCTCTTCCCCAACAGGAAATGGCAAAGAGCCCAGCAAAGCTGGTCACATGATCCCTCCTAGGCTCCGCCTACCCCAGTCATTCGACCGACGTTAAGGAGGAATATTTGCATAGGAGAAACCATATGGTACCGTGGTGACTGTAGTTAAAGAAAATAAAATATCAGACCTGATTAAAAAAACCAGGGCGGGCCGTGGACCGGACACACCGTTGGAGAAAGAAATTTATCAGGTAAACATAAATTCTGTTTTCTCCAACATAGGTGTGTCCGGTCCACGGCGTCATCCTTACTTGTGGGAACCAATACCAAAGCTTTAGGACACGGATGAAGGGAGGGAGCAAATCAGGTCACCTAAATGGAAGGCACCACGGCTTGCAAAACCTTTCTCCCAAAAATAGCCTCAGAAGAAGCAAAAGTATCAAACTTGTAAAATTTGGTAAAAGTGTGCAGTGAAGACCAAGTCGCTGCCCTACATATCTGATCAACAGAAGCCTCGTTCTTGAAGGCCCATGTGGAAGCCACAGCCCTAGTGGAATGAGCTGTGATTCTTTCGGGAGGCTGCCGTCCGGCAGTCTCGTAAGCCAATCTGATGATGCTTTTAATCCAAAAAGAGAGAGAGGTAGAAGTTGCTTTTTGACCTCTCCTTTTACCTGAATAAACAACAAACAAGGAAGATGTTTGTCTAAAATCCTTTGTAGCATCTAAATAGAATTTTAGAGCGCGAACAACATCCAAATTGTGCAACAAACGTTCCTTCTTTGAAACTGGTTTTGGACACAGAGAAGGTACGATAATCTCCTGGTTAATGTTTTTGTTAGAAACAACTTTTGGAAGAAAACCAGGTTTAGTACGTAAAACCACCTTATCTGCATGGAACACCAGATAAGGAGGAGAACACTGCAGAGCAGATAATTCTGAGACTCTTCTAGCAGAAGAAATCGCAACTAAAAACAAAACTTTCCAAGATAATAACTTAATATCAACGGAATGTAAGGGTTCAAACGGAACCCCCTGAAGAACTGAAAGAACTAAATTGAGACTCCAAGGAGGAGTCAAAGGTTTGTAAACAGGCTTGATTCTAACCAGAGCCTGAACAAAGGCTTGAACATCTGGCACAGCTGCCAGCTTTTTGTGAAGTAATACCGACAAGGCAGAAATCTGTCCCTTCAGGGAACTTGCAGATAATCCTTTTTCCAATCCTTCTTGAAGGAAGGATAGAATCCTAGGAATCTTAACCTTGTCCCAAGGGAATCCTTTAGATTCACACCAACAGATATATTTTTTCCAAATTTTGTGGTAAATCTTTCTAGTCACAGGCTTTCTGGCCTGAACAAGAGTATCGATCACAGAATCTGAGAATCCTCGCTTCGATAAAATCAAGCGTTCAATCTCCAAGCAGTCAGCTGGAGTGAAACCAGATTCGGATGTTCGAACGGACCCTGAACAAGAAGGTCTCGTCTCAAAGGTAGCTTCCAAGGTGGAGCCGATGACATATTCACCAGATCTGCATACCAAGTCCTGCGTGGCCACGCAGGAGCTATCAAGATCACCGACGCCCTCTCCTGCTTGATCCTGGCTATCAGCCTGGGGATGAGAGGAAATGGCGGGAACACATAAGCTAGTTTGAAGGTCCAAGGTGCTACTAGTGCATCCACTAGAGCCGCCTTGGGATCCCTGGATCTGGCCCCGTAGCAAGGAACTTTGAAGTTCTGACGAGAGGCCATCAGATCCATGTCTGGAATGCCCCACAGGTGAGTGACTTGGGCAAAGATTTCCGGATGGAGTTCCCACTCCCCCGGATGCAATGTCTGACGACTCAGAAAATCCGCTTCCCAATTTTCCACTCCTGGGATGTGGATAGCAGACAGGTGGCAGGAGTGAGACTCCGCCCAAAGAATAATTTTGGTTACTTCTTCCATCGCTAGGGAACTCCTTGTTCCCCCCTGATGGTTGATGTACGCAACAGTCGTCATGTTGTCTGATTGAAACCGTATGAACCTGGTCCTCGCAAGCTGGGGCCAGGCCTGGAGCGCATTGAATATCGCTCTCAGTTCCAGAATATTTATCGGTAGAAGAGATTCTTCCCGAGACCAAAGACCCTGAGCTTTCAGGGATCCCCAGACCGCGCCCCAGCCTATCAGACTGGCGTCGGTCGTGACAATGACCCACTCTGGTCTGTGGAACATCATCCCTTGAGACAGATTGTCCAGGGACAGCCACCAACGGAGTGAGTCTCTGGTCCTCTGATTTACTTGTATCTTCGGAGACAAGTCTGTATAGTCCCCATTCCACTGACTGAGCATGCACAGTTGTAATGGTCTTAGATGAATGCGCGCAAAAGGAACTATGTCCATCGCCGCCACCATCAACCCGATCACTTCCATGCACTGAGCTATGGAAGGAAGAGGAACGGAATGAAGTATCCGACAAGAGTCCAGAAGCTTTGTTTTTCTGGCCTCTGTTAGAAAGATCCTCATTTCTAAGGAGTCTATAATTGTTCCCAAGAAGGGAACCCTTGTTGACGGGGATAGAGAACTCTTTTCCACGTTCACTTTCCAGCCGTGAGATCTGAGAAAGGCCAGGACAATGTCCGTGTGAGCCTTTGCTTGAGGAAGGGACGACGCTTGAATCAGAATGTCGTCCAGGTAAGGTACTACTGCAATGCCCCTTGGTCTTAGCACCGCTAGAAGGGACCCTAGTACCTTTGTGAAAATCCTTGGAGCAGTGGCTAATCCGAAAGGAAGCGCCACGAACTGGTAATGTTTGTCCAGGAATGCAAACCTTAGGAACCGATGATGTTCCTTGTGGATAGGAATATGTAGATACGCATCCTTTAAATCCACCGTGGTCATAAATTGACCTTCCTGGATGGAAGGAAGGATAGTTCGAATGGTTTCCATCTTGAACGATGGGACCTTGAGAAATTTGTTTAAGATCTTGAGATCTAGGATTGGTCTGAACGTTCCCTCTTTTTTGGGAACTATGAACAGATTGGAGTAGAACCCCATCCCTTGTTCTCTTAATGGAACAGGATGAATCACTCCCATTTTTAACAGGTCTTCTACACAATGTAAGAACGCCTGTCTTTTTATGTGGTCTGAAGACAACTGCGACTTGTGGAACCTCCCCCTTGGGGGAAGTCCCTTGAATTCCAGAAGATAACCCTGGGAGACTATTTCTAGCGCCCAAGGATCCAGAACATCTCTTGCCCAAGCCTGAGCGAAGAGAGAGAGTCTGCCCCCCACCAGATCCGGTCCCGGATCGGGGGCCAATATTTCATGCTGTCTTGGTAGCAGTGGCAGGTTTCTTGGCCTGCTTTCCCTTGTTCCAGCCTTGCATTGGTCTCCAAGCTGGCTTGGCCTGAGAAGTATTACCCTCTTGCTTAGAGGACGTAGCACCTTGGGCTGGTCCGTTTTTACGAAAGGGACGAAAATTAGGTCTATTTTTTGCCTTGAAGGGCCGATCCTGAGGAAGGGCGTGGCCCTTACCCCCAGTGATATCAGAGATAATCTCTTTCAAGTCAGGACCAAACAGCGTTTTCCCCTTGAAAGGAATGTTTAGTAGCTTGTTCTTGGAAGACGCATCAGCCGACCAAGATTTCAACCAAAGCGCTCTGCGCGCCACAATAGCAAACCCAGAGTTCTTAGCCGCTAACTTAGCCAATTGCAAAGAGGCGTCTAGAGTGAAAGAATTAGCCAATTTGAGAGCATTGATTCTGTCCATAATCTCCTCATAAGGAGGAGAGTCACTATCGAGCACCTTAAGCAGTTCATCAAACCAGAAATATGCGGCTGTAGTGACAGGGACAATGCATGAAATGGGTTGTAGAAGGTAACCCTGCTGAACAAACATCTTTTTAAGCAAACCTTCTAATTTTTTATCCATAGGATCTTTGAAAGCACAACTATCCTCTATGGGAATAGTGGTGCGTTTGTTTAAAGTAGAAACCGCTCCCTCGACCTTGGGGACTGACTGCCATAAGTCCTTTCTGGGGTCGACCATAGGAAACAATTTTTTAAATATGGGGGGAGGGACGAAAGGAATACCGGGCCTTTCCCATTCTTTATTAACAATGTCCGCCACCCGCTTGGGTATAGGAAAAGCTTCTGGGAGCCCCGGCACCTCTAGGAACTTGTCCATTTTACATAGTTTCTCTGGGATGACTAAATTTTCACAATCATCCAGAGTGGATAATACCTCCTTAAGCAAAATGCGGAGATGTTCCAATTTAAATTTAAATGTAATCACATCAGATTCAGCCTGCTGAGAAATGTTCCCTAAATCAGTAATTTCTCCCTCAGACAAAACCTCCCTGGCCCCCTCAGATTGGGTTAGGGGCCCTTCAGAGATATTAATATCAGCGTCGTCATGCTCTTCAGTAACTAAAACAGAGCAGCCACGCTTACGCTGACAAGGGTTCATTTTGGCTAAAATGTTTTTGACAGAATTATCCATTACAGCCGTTAATTGTTGCATAGTAAGGAGTATTGGCGCGCTAGATGTACTAGGGGCCTCCTGAGTGGGCAATACTCGTGTAGACGAAGGAGGGAATGATGCAGTACCATGCTTACTCCCCTCACTTGAGGAATCATCTTGGGCATCATTGTCATTATCACATAAATCACATTTATTTAAATGAATAGGAATTCTGGCTTCCCCACATTCAGAACACAGTCTATCTGGTAGTTCAGACATGTTAAACAGGCATAAACTTGATCAGAAAGTACAAAAAACGTTTTAAAATAAAACCGTTACTGTCACTTTAAATTTTAAACTGAACACACTTTATTACTGCAATTGCGAAAAAACATGAAGGAATTGTTCAAAATTCACCAAATTTTCACCACAGCGTCTTAAAGCCTTGAAAATATTGCACACCAATTTTGGAAGCTTTAACCCTTAAAATAACGGAACCGGAGCCGTTTTAAGCTTTAAACCCCTTTACAGTCCCTGGTATCTGCTTTGCTGAGACCCAACCAAACCCAAAGGGGAATACGATACCAAATGACGCCTTCAGAAGTCTTTTATAAGTATCAGAGCTCCTCTCACATGCGACTGCATGCCATGCCTCTCAAAAACAAGTGCGCAACACCGGCGCGAAAATGAGACTCTGCCTATGCTTTGGGAAAGCCCCTAAAGAATAAGGTGTCTAAAACAGTGCCTGCCGATATTATTAAATCAAAATACCCAGAATAAATGATTCCTCAAGGCTAAATAAGTGTTAATATCAATCGATTTAGCCCAAAAAAAGTCTACAGTTTAAACAAGCCCTTGTGAAGCCCTTATTTACAATCGTAATAAACATGGCTTACCGGATCCCATAGGGAAAATGACAGCTTCCAGCATTACATCGTCTTGTTAGAATGTGTCATACCTCAAGCAGCAAGAGACTGCAAACTGTTCCCCCAACTGAAGTTAATTGCTCTCAACAGTCCTGTGTGGAACAGCCATGGATTTTAGTTACGGTTGCTAAAATCATTTTCCTCATACAAACAGAATTCTTCATCTCTTTTCTGTTTCTGAGTAAATAGTACGTACCAGCACTATTTGAAAATAACAAACTCTTGATTGAATAATGAAAAACTACAGTTAAACACTAAAAAAAACTCTAAGCCATCTCCGTGGAGATGTTGCCTGTACAACGGCAAAGAGAATGACTGGGGTAGGCGGAGCCTAGGAGGGATCATGTGACCAGCTTTGCTGGGCTCTTTGCCATTTCCTGTTGGGGAAGAGAATATCCCACAAGTAAGGATGACGCCGTGGACCGGACACACCTATGTTGGAGAAAGAAATACATTTATCAGGTAAGCATAAATTTTCTTTTCTTTTTTAAGACACGATGAGTCCATGGATCATCTTAATTACTAATGGAATTCAATACCCAAGCTAGAGTACACAGATGATACGGGAGGGACAAGACAGGGAACCTAAACTGAAGGCATCACTGCTTGAAGAACCTTTCTCCCAAAAGCGGCCTCAGCCGAGGCAAAAGTGTCAAACTTTAAAAAAGTGTGAAGAGAAGACCAAGTTGCAGCCTTGAAAATCTGTTCCACAGAAGCTACATTTGTGGACGCCCATGAGGAAGCAAAAGCCCTCATGGAATGAGCCGTAACTCTCTCTGGAGACTGCTGTCCCTGCTGTCCAGCAGTCTCATATGCCAAAAAGAAAAAGAAGTAGCCATAGCTTTTGTTCCTTGCATTTTCCTGAGAAAACCACAAACAAGAAGACTGACAACAGTCCTTAGTCGCCTGCAGGAAAAACCTTAAAGCACGGACCACGACCAAATTGAACAGAAGTCTTTCCTTCTGAGAAAAAGGATTAGGACACAAGAAAAGAACAACAATCTCCTGATTAATGTTTCGATCAGAAACAACCTTAGGAAAAAATCCTAAGCTAGAACGTAAAACTACCTTATCTGAATGGAAGTAGAATAAGGAGACTCATACTGAAATGCCAAGAGCACTGACACTCTCCGAGCAGAAGTAATAGCAACAAGAAAAAAACTTTCCAAGATAACAACTCAATATCTAAAGGAAAGAATAGGCTTAAACGGAGCCCCTTGAAGAACTCTGAAAACTAAAATTATGGAGGAGTAACTGTATGAACACAGGCCTGATCCTGACCAAGGCCTGACAAAATGACTGTACATCTGGGACATTTACCAGACGTTTGTGTAACAAAAAAGAGAAAGACAGGGTTTTTACCCTTTAGGGAACTTGACAATAAATCTTCCTCCAACCCTCTTGGAGAAAAGACTAAATTCTAGGAATCCTATCTACTCCATGAGAAGTCCATGGATTCACACCAATAGAGATATTTACGCCATATCATATGATAAATTTGACTAATAACAGGTTTTCGAGCCTGAATCATGGTCACAATGACCGAGTCAGAAAAACCCTGCTTGGATAATAAGTGTTCAATCTCCAAGCAGTCAGTTTCAGATAAACCAGATTTGGGTGAAGGAGGGGCCCATGAATTAGAAGGTCCTTCCTCAACGGAAGCCTCCAAGATGGCAGAGATGACATGTCCCTCTGTATACCAAATCCCACAAGGCGAAGTCGGTGCTATGAGGATCACCAAAGTCCTCTTCTGCTGGATTCGAGCAATAGCCCGAAGAAGAAAAGCAAACGGAGGAAAAAACTAGAGAACACTTCCGGATGGAGTTCCCACTCCCCTGGATGAGAGGACTGCCTGCGCAGGAAATCCGCCTCCCAAATGTTCCACCCCTGGGATGTAGCTCGCAAACAGGCAGCAAGAATTGGCCTCCGCCCACTGAATAATTTTGGATACCTCTGTCATCGCTAAGGAACTCCTCGCTCCTCCCTGATGATTGATCTCTTTAAATTTTAAAAGTAATTTCTTATTTCTGTATGCAGAAACAATCCAATTAGTATGTTAACATTGCTGTTAATAGTCATCGCCACGTACATTAAAGAAGCAATGTCTTGTGCAGCAATTCCATATGAAAATTGCAAGGAATCACAGAGCACTGCATGTGTGATAGTAAAATTAATGTACACTTCCTTAAATAACCTGCTTCATATATAGAAGGGTAACTAAATAAAGATTTAACCATTTGTTAAAAAAAAAATTAACATATACGTTAGAGATACTGTCTCTTTAAACGATAAAGAGAAAATCATCTTTATTTTTATAAGGGCAGACATGGTTGAACACAGTATGGAATTGTATGTACTGTTAACTTCTGTCTACACCTCAGCTTGACCCCACTGAGGCGTTAGACAGTTTCTCTTATACACATCCTGAACAATCAGAGCGCTGTCTGAAGCGCAAGCACTGAAATAAGAATGAGTCCGTGACTTCCGAAAACCGGTAGTGTTAGGGAGGAAATGATGTTATGAACGCCGCCATCCTCCCCTCCTAGCGTATAGACAGAACTGTTAGGAGGAAGGAAAGAATGCCTTGGCGCCATCTGCAAGCTCCGCCCCCTGACGTAATTTTGATCGACTGGAACTTGATAAACTGGACCGAGGCTAACTGAGGCCAGGCCAGAAGAACATGGTAGATCATTCTACTGTTTGCAGGGTATCCTGTAAGCATTTTATGCCCAGCAATAGAATTTATCACATGTCTAAGAGCCCACATCACACATATGCCAGTGCCTGCGACCTAACTGCCTTAATGTCCCCTACTAAAGCTAGGAGAATCTGAGACCCAGTGTAATGAGGTTAGATGAAAAATTAACAAAGTGCCCAAACTTTCTCTGAGATCCTCTCCCCCAGAAAAGAAGTTAGCACTTATCTCATTATCTGCCTGGCAGCAAGGCAGTTTCCAGGTTTAAGAGGTTCTCTCCCTCCCATGGACCTGAAATAAATGAAATTCCTGAGCAAAATCCCTCAGGTTTTCAGAGTTAGGGCAGCAGAGTATGGGAGGTGGAGTGAAAATGATGTCCCACAAGTTCCCATTGCTTTAAAGCCACCAAAGCTCTCCTGTAGAGACTGATATGGACTACGGCTACACTCTAGAACAAAGTAGCACACTCTGGCACTACTTTAAAAATAACAAACTCTTGATTGAAGAATCTAAGCCAACACCTCACTTTACCTCTTCCTATCACTAACGTAGGCAAAGAGAATGACTGGGGTGGGAGGGAAGGGAGGAGCTATTTAACAGCTCTGCTGTGGTGCTCTTTGCCTCCTCCTGCTGACCAGGAAATGAATATCCCATTAGTAATTAAGATGATCCGTGGACTCATTGTGTCTTAAAAAAGAAAACATATAGAATCAATAACTTGAAGAACCCCAACAAATTGGGTAACATTTGCTTATCAAAGCTTCACCTAGAGAATTGCTAAACTAAGCATCATAAAACTCTTTACAATTCGAACTTGTCTCTTCATATCTGTCCGAAATGGTTTGAGCAAGAGAGCCAGAGAAACTGAATTTTGTGGAAATAGATATGGGTGATGTTTATCATGTAGGATGAGGGATAGGGAGTTGGGATGAGAAGGGTTCTCTGACTCCGATATCGGGTAGATAGAATGTATTCATACTATACAGTATATGGTTTCTAAGCTGTCTGTCGTTATTGAATCACCGGGTGGGAAAGTAGGATTAGGGTCTGCTAAGGAATCCTCCCAAAAGAATTTAAGGTCTGTGAGGAAAGTTAGTTTTTTCCTCTTCATGTAGCCATACACTTCCAAAGTTAGCAAGTCTGTTACCTTATCTATCCAATTATTAAATGTCGGGGGGTGATGGCTCCTGTCAGTCCTATTTGTAATAAGGTAAGTCGAAGTTTGCAAGGGGATTTTGGGAGGTCGTTCAAGAGTGCGATTTTAGGTGTCAAGGAAAAATCATTTTTTAGCATGTGTTTAAAAGAATTTCTCTATCCAGAGCCACAGAGGTCTGAGTTTATCGCAGGTCCACCACATGTGAAGATAGCTACCTCTCTCATGACATCCTCGCCAGCATCTATCACTAGCGTTTGGGTATATAGACTGTAATCGGGAAGGGGTAAGATAAGCATCATGAAACCATTTTAGTAATGTTTACTGGAAAACTGTCAACTGTAAATTCGAAGCACCATTCAAAAGTGAAATACACAAATTAAACACTGCTAATACCATTAAACATTAGTGTCTGGAAATGTTAACAATATAAATTTAAAAAAGAAATGTCAACAAGACCCTGTAAATGTTGGATTGTCATTTGTCTTAAAGGGTTTCCCTCAAAAAACTAATTTCAACTTAAATAGACAAGTTTCTCACCTTGTAGATGGCATTGGGGAGCAAGTTGTTCATAGTAAACCAGCCCAACTCAAGAAGATGTTCTGCAGTATCATCTGACTTATTGACCTGTATGAAAAAGGACAGCAACAATTTTTTAAATAAAATAATTTAAATTGTGATATAAATATAATTTCAAAACTCAAGACAGAATAATCCACAATATAAACAGTGCACATTTCCTCACACAAAATATATAGGATTGCTTAATTCTTAGTTTATTTGGGTCGGTTGGCGAAGTGACATACGTTTCAACAGCTAAATAAATATCAATCTGTAATGACACTGCTAAAACACATACTTTCAGCCTGCATACTCAATCCAAGGGAAAGCATATGAAGCTGATAATTAATGTAATTAATGGGGGTACATTATTATAGACAGAAATTTCTTAGAGATTGTCTTCTGTGAAGACTTCCATAGAGAAAGCAAACATTTCCCATGCAATTCTGTTCTGATTACAAAAAGTTACAATTAGAGCAACAAGCACTTCTTCTCCTCCAAAGATAAAAGAAAAAAACGTGTAGGCCCTTAGTTTGCTCAACTTTAAGGGACATAAATTATATACAATACACTCTTTAATGTGTAAAAAAAAGACATAAATATTTGAATGCCAATTTAAAGAGAATTGTGGGGAACGATATTACACGGATAGCCACAATGTATACTGCACAGGTCACTATTTTTGCTGGTTTATAAAGTGTGGGATTGTGCTCAGGCCTATTTCTTTCTTTTTGTTTCCATTTTGGAGGCTGAAGGCCGCTGACTTTTTCAGGTTTAATGTGTTTATCCACCAAAGCACAGATCTTTTGACTCAGTACAGTAAATAAATTCTCTCAGTGAGATCCTAGCAGTTCTCATTATCTGGTTTCCCATACCACCATCAAAGTGTTGTAAAAACATGTCTTAAATGAGCAGTGCTTTATCTAGATATATCCCATTGATTTGGCTTACATAGCCGCCAACATCTGGATTGATATATGTGTGATTACAGACCAAGATCAACACACAAACATGATCACACACCATCTTCTGTCTCCTGCGTCTCTATCATTACACCATTTCAGTTATAAGACCTTACTAAAAAAACATTCCCTTCCTGGCTCAGACACATATATCAAATAGCCGAAGATGTAGAGAGCAACATAAAAAGCAGAGGAGGGCAGCACTGTGGCCCCCAGGCCTTGGATTGGACAGGTCTGCCTAATATGTAGCATGCATATGTAATAGAAATAATACCTTTAAAAAAATGTACAGATCTAGAATGAAGAGTGGTATTTAGATAAACCAAATATGAGAAGTGTGCTCCTGTTTTGCAGTTAGGGTCAAAAGCTAGAGCTAGAAACGTTCACTTTGTGAATTAATATATCATGCATAATTAGTATGTAAGCAGCAGTGTCCCTCCGGGCTCTTTAGCAGCACTTGCAATGTGAAATGAGATCACAGCTAGCAGCTATGCACTGGTAAGGCATTAGGTGCAGTCACTTTGGCCCATAACTGACACCTATATTTATGTGTCAGATGTATTTTATGGAGCAAGTCTCCAGTTTTTGAATGGAACTAAATTAAAGTCTGGGAAATAACAAAATTTATGCTTACCAGATAAATTCCTTTCTTTCCTGGCAGGGAGAGTCCACGACTTCATTCATTACTGTTGGGAATATCAAGACCTGGACACCAGGAGGAGGCAAAGACACCCCAGCCAAAGGCTATAACTATCCCTCCAACTTCCCCTATACCCTCAGTAATTTGTCCAAGAGAACAAGGAATAGCAAAAGAAACATAAGGGTATAGAGGTGCCAGAAGAAAAAAAAAACAACAGGGAAGCCACCTAAAAAATATTACGGACGGGATCGTGGCCTTTCCCTGCCAGGAAAGAAAGGAAATTATCAGGTAAGCATTAAATTTTGTTTTCTTTCCAAAGGCAGGGACCACGACTTCATTCATTACTGTTGGGAACCAATACCCAAGCTCCAGAGGACACTGAATGATAAAATGGGAGGGCAAAAAAGAAAATGCGGACCCTAATCTGAGGGCACCACAGCCTGTAACACTTTTCTCCAAAAAGCTGCCTCCGCAGAAGCAAAAACATAACATTTATAGCACTTTGAAAAAGTATGTAAGGAAGACCTGGTAGCCTCCTTACAAATCTGATCCATAGAAGCTTCGTTCTTAAAAGCCCAAGAAGAATAAACTGCTCTAGTGGAATGAGCAGTTATCCTCTCAGGAGGCTGTTGACCAGCCTTTTCATAAGCCAAATGGATGACACTTCTCAGCCAGAAAGATAAATAAGTCCCAGTGGCCTTCTGACCCCGCGCTTACCAGAGTATAAAACAAACAAGGAAGAAGATTGCCTGAAATCCTTAGTAGCCTGAAGATTTTAAGGCATGTAAAACATCTAGATTGTGGAGTAAACGTTCCTTAGAGGAAGAACAACAATCTCCTTATTAATGTTGCGATTCGAGACAACCTTAGGTAGGAAACCTAACTTAGTACGTAAAACCGCCTTATCAGCATGGAAAATAAGGTAAGGCGGATCACACTGTAAAGCAGAAATCTCAGAGACTCTGCAAGCTGAGGCCAACAAAAACAAAACCTTCCAGGATAGAAGCTTAAGATCAACAGAATGCATCGGCCTATAGTTATCAAGGTCTGGCGGACCTGATCCGACACTGCGGATCAGGTCCGCCAGACCTCGCTGAATACTGCCGAGCAATATGCTCGCCGTATTCAGCATTGCACCAGCAGCTCACAAGAGCTGCTGGTGCAACGCCGCCCCCTGCAGACTCGCGGCCAATAGGCCGCCAGCAGGGGGGGTGTCAATCAACCCGATCGTACTCGATCGGGTTGATTTCCGGCGATGTCTGTCCGCCTCTTCAGAGCAGGCGGACAGGTTATGGAGCAGCGGTCTTTGTGACCGCTGCTTCATAACTGCTGTTTCTGGCGAGTCTGATGACTCGCCAGAAACACGGGGCATCAAGCTTCATACGGAGCTTGATACATATGCCCCATAGGCTCAAACGGAGCCTGCTACAAAACACGAAGAACAAGGTTGAGGCTCCGAGGAGGAGCAACAGGTTTAAACACAGGCCTGATTCTAGCCAGAGCCTGAACAATGGACTGCACATAAGGAAGATATGCTAATCTCTTGTGCAGTAAGACTGACAGGGTCGAGATCTGACCCTTCAGAAAACTGGCGGATAGACCCTTTTCCAAACTATCTTGGAGAAAGGATAGAATCCGGCGAACCTTCACCTTGTGCCATGGAAGACTGCGTTTCTCACACCAATGAAGGTAAGTACGCCATACCTTGTTGTAAATACAGCGAGTGATCGACTTGCGAGCCTGGATTAAAGTGTCTATCACACTATCCGAAAAACCTCTCTTGGATAAGACTAAACGTTCAATTTCCACGCAGTCAGTCTCAGAGAATCGAGATGTTGATGTAGGAAAGGACCCATAGTCAGAAGGTCCACACAACAAGGTAACCTCCGGAGAGGGAAGGAAGACATTCTTATTAGATCCGCAAACCAAGTCCTTTGTGGCCACGAAGGAGCTATTAGTATCACTGGAGTCTGCTTCTGCTTAATACGAACTGACCATTTTGAAAAAGCCCATTATCGGGTGAAACGCGTAGAAAGGAATACAAGCTGTTTTTTCCTGGTTTTGAACTTTCTTTTATATCTACTAGGTACCTAGTTCACCCACGCATGACACACGCTAAGTGCGGGTTTCAAATACCCAGGGATAGAATCCAATATTACCAGGAACCTGCTGAATTGCCTGCTGAACAAATTGACATCACAGATGCCAAAAACTAAGAGCAGCAGTTAATGGATCAGGTAAGACGCTGACCACATACATCAGCAAGCTGGTAAGATCGACTGCACACTATACACCCACCGGCTGCTTTGAAATTATAAGTGGAGAGACGCCGATCAGATACACCAAGACTCTGGTAAGACCGACAGTACATAACATACATACGGCTGTTTCGGTTTCACATTGGGATTAACACTGAGACTCACATTAATATCCTCTTATTAGGAGGTCGATTGATACAAAATCAATAACTTTATGTTTGTTTTATCTGCAACGTTTGAGTCTTAGTGGAATTAACATTTGAAATACATTCTTATCCACACCAGAACGCTACTTTTTGGTCTATTTAGACCTGGGGATTTCCCATTTTGTGATAACACATTACTCAACAGATACAATTTAATATTTAATGTCTTTCAAGTGATTATACAATTTTTAATTTTTATATCCATTTTATATGGTGGTTAGTTGGCAAAACATTGACCTAGATTTGGAGTTTGGCGTTAGCCGTGAAAACCAGCGTTAGAGGCTCCTAACGCTGGTTTTAGGCTACCGCCGGTATTTGGAGTCACTCAAAATAGGGTCTAACGCTCACTTTTCAGCCGCGACTTTTCCATACCGCAGATCCCCTTACGTCAATTGCGTATCCTATCTTTTCAATGGGATTTTTCTAACTCCAGTATTTAGAGTCGTTTCTGAAGTGAGCGTTAGACATCTAACGACAAAACTCCAGCCACAGGAAAAAAGTCAGTAGTTAAGAGCTCTCTGGGCTAACGCCGGTTTCTAAAGCTCTTAACTACTGTACTCTAAAGTACACTAACACCCATAAACTACCTATGTACCCCTAAACCGAGGTCCCCCCACATCGCCGACACTTGAATACATTTTTTTAACCCCTAATCTGCCGACCGCCACCTACGTTATCCTTATGTACCCCTAATCTGCTCCCCCTAACACCGCCGACCCCTGTATTATATTTATTAACCCCTAATCTGCCCCCCTCAACGTCGCCTCCATCTGCCTACACTTATTAACCCCTAATCTGCCGACCGCAAAGCGCCGCCACCTACGTTATCCTTATGTACCCCTAATCTGCTGCCCCTAACACCGCCGACCCCTATATTATATTTATTAACCCCTAATCTGCCCCCCTCAACGTCGCCTCCACTTATTAACCCCTAATCTGCCGAGCGGACCTAAGCGCTACTATAATAAAGTTATTAACCCCTAATCCGCCTCACTAACCCTATAATAAATAGTATTAACCCCTAATCTGCCCTCCCTAACATCGCCGACACCTAACTTCAATTATTAACCCCTAATCTGCCGACTGGAGATCACCGCTACTCTAATAAATGTATTAACCCCTAAAGCTAAGTCTAACCCTAACACTTACACCCCCCTAAATTAAATATAATTTACATCTAACGAAATTAATTAACTCTTATTAAATAAATTATTCCTATTTAAAGATAAATACTTACCTGTAAAATAAATCCTAATATAGCTACAATATAAATTATAATTAGATTATAGCTATTTTAGGATTAATATTTATTTTACAGGTAACTTTGTATTTATTTTAACCAGGTACAATAGCTATTAAATAGTTAAGAACTATTTAATAGCTAAAATAGTTAAAATAATTACAAAATTACCTGTAAAATAAATACTAACCTAAGTTACAATTAAACCTAACACTACACTATCAATAAATTAATTAAATAAACTACCTACAATTACCTACAATTAACCTAACACTACACTATCAATAAATTAATTAAATACAATTCCTACAAATTCCTACAAATAAATACAATTAAATAAACTAGCTAAAGTACAAAAAATAAAAAAGAACTAAGTTACAAAAAATAAAAAAATATTTACAAACATAAGAAAAATATTACAACAATTTTAAACTAATTACACCTACTCGGAACAGCCAATAGAATGCAAGCTCTATCTGATTGGCTGATTGGATCAGCCAATCGGATTGAACTTGATTCTGATTGGCTGATTCCATCAGCCAATCAGAATATTCCTACCTTAATTCCGATTGGCTGATAGAATCCTATCATCCAATCGGAATTCGAGGGACGCCATCTTGGATGACGTCCCTTAAAGGAACCGTCATTCTTCAGTTGGACGTCGCCGGAAGAAGATGGGTCCGCGGTGGAGGTCTTCAGGATGGAGCCGGTCGTCATCGGATGAAGATAGAAGATGCCGCTTGGATCAAGATGGTTGCCGGTCCGGATCGCCTCTTCTTCCCGGATAGGATGAAGACTTTGGAGCCTCTTCTGGACCTCTTCAGCCACCGGATGATGGATCGCCAACCCCCGCTTGGGTTGGATGAAGATTTTGGAGCCAGGACGGATCGGTGATACCTGGTGAGATGAAGACAAGGTAGGATGAACTTCTTGGGGCATGCCCCGCAAAGGGCCCTGTTCAGGGCTGGTAAGGTAAAAGAGCTTTTAACTTTAGTAATTTAGAATAGGGTAGGGCATTTTTTATTTTGGGGGGCTTTGTTGTTTTATTAGGGGGCTTAGAGTAGGTGTAATTAGTTTAAAATTGTTGTAATATTTTTCTTATGTTTGTAAATATTTTTTATTTTTTGTAACTTAGTTCTTTTTTATTTTTTGTACTTTAGCTAGTTTATTTAATTGTATTTATTTGTAGGAATTGTATTTAATTAATTTATTGATAGTGTAGTGTTAGGTTAATTGTAGGTAATTGTAGGTAGTTTATTTAATTAATTTATTGATAGTGTAGTGTTAGGTTTAATTGTAACTTAGGTTAGTATTTATTTTTTTTTTTTTTATTTTTTATTTTTTTTATTTTTTTTTTTTATTTTCAAAAGAGCTTTATTTTGATAAACAATACATACACGGCATGAATTAAATGTGCACTTAGTACATCAAAGCTATTACAGTAAAATGCTTTGTCACAATAATCCATTGTACAAGCTGTATAAAGTTGTGAGGAATGCTTAGGAACATTCATTTCAGCATTTGAAGACACCTATTAAATTCAGTGTATGTCTCAATTGGTCCCAATTTTCTAACTATGTAGACCGCTTTTGGGTCTGTAACAGATACACATATGAACAGTATTGAGAATATATAGCGGTGAGGGGGAAAACTAGGGGTAAGGGAAGCAAACAATTTAAGTATAACATTTTTAAGATAGTGAATTGAACCCAGTTTTCTAACTATATAGACCACTCTTGGGTCTGTGACAAGTAGACATATGAATAGTATTGGGAATATGTGGAGGTGAGGAGTAGAGCTGGGGGTAAGGAAAACAAAACATTTAAGTATAACAATTTTAGTATAGTAAATTGTTCCCCATTTTTAAAACTATATAGACCACTCTGGGGTCTGTGACAGATACATGGATGAGGAAGAGAGTTGGGGGCAAGGAAGACAAACAGTTTAAGTATAGCAGTTTTACTATAGCGAGTAACCATATCCAGTAAATAATTCCTAATAAGCAGTGTTCGAGTATGACTATCTCGCTGTCAGAAGTATGCATAGATGAGTGGATATGAAGTTAGGGAGCATTAGCTACAAAATACGAAAGGAGCTTAGGAATTATGCTCCAGGTTAGTTCCTCTCAATATATATCCTGGGGTATGTCTTGATTACTTATTTAGCGACATGATCTAAATGGGGTGTTATATCTATTCATGTGATAGGTGCTAGTCGCTAAAGTCATAAATCATTTTGCCCATAGTTCAAAACATACTTTAGAGCCCATACAACCAAACATAAACACCTTATTCAATATTTACATAAAAATATTCTTAATACGCATCTAACACTTTCAACATACAGTATGACATCTCCATCTTAATTTTATTAACGGCCATTTAATGTGGCTTTAGATAGGAATGATCACTATCATTCCCCAGTATTTTGCTGGCTTAATCTAAACATTTAATATATCGATAAGCTTCTTGATGGTGATACTTATGCGTCCCCAAGCAGGAGAAGGAAAAGATGAGAATCAATGAGAAGTGTGTCTTTCACTCAAATATAAACGTCAAACATTACAACATCTCATGTAAAGTAGACAGAACTATTATGGGGTTACCAGAGTCCATTTTGTGAAGCGTTGGCTGAAGGCGTCTGTGGCACTGAGGGGCAAAACCAGCCCCATGCTGTCTCAGAGGGGCATCTGCAAGCTACCCCACACCTTTCTTCGGCATATGACCGCCGCAATGTGAGTAGAAAATGCTTCGCCAGGAGCTGATTTGAAATATGGTCGCGGGTCTCCTCACCTTCTCAACTGGCAGCTGCGTTGCCGGCGTTAAGAAGTTGCGTTGTCCTGCTGTCCCCTCTGCTGTAATGCGTGTCGTCTTCTTCTTGCCCACCCGGGGCCCCGGGGTTACTGTTGGAAGCGTCTTTTGTGGCTGGGTGATGTGGTGATAATGCTTCCTTATAATTTCGGCAGAAGGTAACAGCAGTGAGAATGGTCTCGTATGCGGTACTCTGCAAGGTGTTTTGCTGTACTCCATGAGGGCTCTCTGTAATGGCGGATGGCCATGCTGGATCTTTGGTATACTTATTGGAGTCGGAGGTGCTGTACCAACAAGGTTTTCTTTTTCTAGAGGTTTGGGTGGGCTTGCTTGCATGCGTTGTATCAGGTAGTCATATGGTGCCCTGTCTATTAATTTTTGCATGATAAGCTCAAATTTCTGTAGGTGGTTGTCTGGCTGCCGTATATGACATACTTCTGCCATGGCCATTACATTGGATGTCCAGAGAAAAAAGGGTGCTGATACCGCTGTCCCCCAGTACAACCCACCCTCCTGTTATTGATATGCAGTGAAGAAATTTCAGCAAGCCGGGTTATACCGACAGCGCTGATACCCCGTTTCTTCTCGGGGGGGGGGAGTGTATGCCTAATAGTGGGCCGCCGCCCTAGGCCTCCTTATTCCGATCTGTGTCCCCGGGGTCATATAAACAGGCAAGAATTCAAATGCCAGGCCACAATTAGTGACTTAGTGATGCCTTGATGTAATGTGGTATTAATCTTGCTGTTGTTAATAATAATCAGCGGATTATTAGTTTTTCTGCCGGAGCATTCAGAAGATGCGTCCTAACCAGAACGCTGCACGGACACGCCCCTCGGTTAGTATTTATTTTACAGGTAATTTTGTAATTATTTTAACTATTTTAGCTATTAAATAGTTCTTAACTACCTGGTTAAAATAAATACAAAGTTACCTGTAAAATAAATATTAATCCTAAAATAGCTACAATGTAATTATAATTTATATTGTAGCTATATTAGGATTTATTTTACAGGTAAGTATTTAGCTTTAAATAGGAATAATTTATTTAATAAGAGTTAATTAATTTCGTTAGATGTAAATTATATTTAACTTAGGGGGGTGTTAGTGTTAGGGTTATACTTAGCTTTAGGGGTTAATACATTTATTAGAATAGCGGTGAGCTCCGGTCGGCAGATTAGGGGTTAATAATTGAAGTTAGGTGTAGGCGATGTTAGGGAGGGCAGATTAGGGGTTAATACTATTTATTATAGGGTTAGTGAGGCGGATTAGGGGTTAATAACTTTTATAATAGCAGTGCGGTCCGCTCGGCAGATTAGGGGTTAATAAGTGTAGGCAGGTGGAGGCGACGTTGAGGGGGCAGATTAGGGGTTAATAAATATAATATAGGGGGACGGCGGTGTTAGGGGCAGCAGATTAGGGGTACATAGGGATAATGTAAGTAGCGGCGGTTTACGGAGCGGCAGATTAGGGGTTAAAAATAAAATGCAGGTGTCAGCGATAGCGGGGGCGGCAGATTAGGGGTTAATAAGTGTAAGGTTAGGGGTGTTTAGACTCGGGGTACATGATAGAGTGTTAGGTGCAGACGTAGGAAGTGTTTCCCCATAGCAAACAATGGGGCTGCGTTAAGAGCTGAACGCGGCTTTTTTGCAGGTGTTAGGTTTTTTTTCAGCTCAAACAGCCCCATTGTTTCCTATGGGGGAATCGTGCACGAGCACGTTTTTGAGGCTGGCCGCTTGTGTAAGCAACTCTGGTATTGAGAGTTGAAGCTGCGTTAAAAATGCTCTACGCTCCTTTTTTGGAGCCTAACGCAGCCTTTATGTGGACTCTCAATACCAGAGTTATTTTTATGGTGCGGCCAGAAAAAAGCCGGCGTTAGTTTTTCGGGTCGTTACCGACAAAACTCCAAATCTAGCCGATTGTATTTTATATTTTTTCTTTTTTATTGTGGTTTACAATTATATATCTATTAATCAGGGAGACGTCCCTTTATTTTAGCTTTAAATAACTTTATGTACATACATTATCTTATGCATTGTTTGGACAATTATAAATGTGTTGAATAACCTCTAGCTTTCTAGCGCCCTCTCTTTACTTGTACTGATTTCCTGCTTGATACGAGACACTACTCAAGGAAGAAGGGCTAATGGAGGAAAAAGATATATGAGATTGAACCTCCATGGAACCGCTAATGCATCTACCAATTCTGCTTGAGGATCCCTCGATCTTGACCGTATCTGGGCAGCTTGGAGTTGAGACGAGAAGCCATGAGGTCTGTCTCCGGAACCCCCCATCTGAGAGCTATCTCTGAGAACACCTGGGGGTAGAGAGCCCACTCCCCCAGGTGAAAGGATTGTCTCCTGAGGAAGTCCACCTCCAGTTGTCCTTCCCGGGATGTGAATCCTGGAAAAAATACAGTTGTGAGATTCTGCCCACTGAAGAACTCAAGACACCTCTATCATTGCCAGGGAACTTCTTGTTCCTCCCTGGTGGTTGAAGTAAGCCACCAAGGTTATATTGTCTGATTGGAATCTTATATACTGGGCAGAACAGAGCAGGGGCCATGCCCGAATCTCAAAGATATTGATCGGAAGAGCTGATTCTTCTCGGACCACGTCCCCTGAGCCCTCTTGGGACCCCAGACTGCTCCTTAGCCTGAGAGGCTGGCATCCGTAGTCGCAATCTCCCAGGATGGTCTCAAGAAGCACGTGCCTAGGGCCAAGTGATCTTGACAGAGCCACCAAGAAAGAGTCTCTTGTTAGATTGTCCAGAACAATTTGTTGAAACAGGTTTGTGTGATCTCCGTTCCACTGCCTCAACATGCATAGTTGTAGAGGTCTGAGATGGAATCGAGCAAAAGAAATAATGTCCATGGAGAACACCATGAGACCAATTACCTCCATGCACTGAGCCACCGAAGGATTTAGCATGGTCTGAAGGGATAGACATGCTGCCACCAGCTTGGATCGTTTCTGGTCTGTCAGAAAGGTCTTCATGGACAATGCGTCTATGATAGTTCCAAAAAAAAACAACCCTGGTACTGGGAAACAGGGAACTCTTTTCTAGATTTATCTTCCATCCATGAATTCGGAGAAGACACAGAAGAGACTCCGTCTGATATCTTGCTAAAGGAAAAGATGGAGCTTTAACCAAGATATCGTCCAGGTACGGGGCAACAGCGATACCCTGAGACCTGGCCACAGCTAGGAGAGCTTCCAAAACCTTTGTGAAAATTCTGGGAGCAGTAGCTAAGCCAAATGGCAAGGCTATGAACTGGAAGTATTGGTCCAGGAATGCGAACCTCAGAAACTGAAAATGATCCTTGTGGATCGGGACATGAAGGTTTGCATCCTATAAGTCGATTGTGGTCATGAACTGCCCTTCCTTGATCAAGGGAAGGATGGACCTGATAGTCTTCTTTTTGAAGGAGGGGACTCTGAGAAACTTGATGAGACATTTTAAGTCTAGAATAGGGCGATAAGTTCCCTTCTTTTTTGGGAACTACAAAGAGGTTTGAGTAAAACCCCTGACCCCTTTCTGATGAGGGCACCTGGACGATTACTCCCAAGGAGAGGAAGTCTCGAACACAGTCTAAAAAGGCTGCTCTTTTCTTTGGTCTTGTAGATAATCTTGAGAGAAGAAATCTGCCCCTTGGGGGACAAGATTTCAACCCTATCTTGTAACCCTGGGAAACCACGTCTAATACCCAGGGAATCCTGAACGTCTTGGACCCAAGCCTCTAAGAAAAAAAGACAGTCTGCCTCCTACTCCATCCGGTCCTGGATTGGGGGCCGGCCCTTCATGCAGTTTTGTTATCTGTAATCTTCTTGTCCTGTTTGGATTTGTTCCAGGACTGGTTCAGCTTCCAAGTACTCTTGGTCTGTTCAGGTTTGGAGGAGGACTGAGTCCACTGAGGTTTGTCCGAGCGAAAGGAATGGAAATTAGAGGATTGGCGACCCTTAGTTCTCGCCTTCTTATCCTGGGGAAGGAAAGCTCCTTTCCCTCCTATAACAGTGAAGATGATGGAGACCAGGCCTGGGCCGAACAAAATCTTCCCCTTGAATGGTAAGGAAAGAAGTCTGGTCTTAGAAACCATATCTGCGGACCAAGACTTTAACCAAAGAGCTCTACGCGACAAAACTGCAAAACCTGAAGCCTTAGCATTCAGGCGGACAATTTGCATGTTAGCATCACAAATAAAGGAGTTGGCTATCTTGAGAGCCTTAATCCTGTCCTGTATATCCTCCATGGGGGATTCAACTTCAATTAGTTGTGATAACGAATCACACCAGTAGGTAGCAGCACCTGCGACTGCTGCCACAGCAGCCGCTGGCTGAAATAAGAGACCCATATGTTGAAACATCTTTCTGAGATAGGCTTCCAACTTCCTGTCCATGGGATCTCTAAAAGAGGAACTATCCTCTAGAGGGATAGGAGTACGCTTGACGAGAGTAGAAATGGCCCCGTCTACCTTAAGGGATAGAGTTCCAAAACTCTAAATGTGATTCAGGGACCAGAAACAGTTTCTTAAAGATAGAAAAAGGGGAGAAAGGAGTTCCAATCTTTTCCCATTCTCTAATTTTTGCCATTCGTACTGGTACCGGGAGGGTTTCAGGAACCGTTGTCTCCTTGTAGACCCTATCTAATTTAGGGACAATAGGTTCCTCAGGAAGCTTAGCGTCCGGAACCTCAAGGGTAGACAATACTTCCTTCAGAAGAAAGCCAAGGTTTAAAGGCTAAAATTTGGTTCTTCAGGAGTAGGAGATTTAATTTTAGAAATCTCTGACTCCGAAAGCTCACCTTCAGATGCAACCAAGGTTAGATTATCCGCAGAAAGGTGAGCCAAACTAGCTAACTCAGACTGAATAGAGGAGTTAACCCCCAAGACAGTGGAACTATGCTTAACCTTTCTCTTACGTTTCCCAGAAATAGGCAAGGCGTTTAATGCAGCTGATACTGTAGATTGAAGCAGTGAAGAAAAATCTGCTGGCAAAAAATTACCTCCAGCCGGAGATAAAGATGCGCTGCAGGGCACTGTCTGTGTCATAGGGTTAAAGGGGGACTGGGTATGCAGAATAGGCATCTCATGGACAATAGAGTCCTGAGAGGTAGAAGGCTCAGAGTGCATAAAAGTACCAGGGGATAAACCAGATTTAGACCCCTTCTTGATCTTTAACACAGAACTTAAGCAGACAGAACAAAATTGTGCAGGCGGGCAAACCATAGTCTCCTCACAATATAAACATACATTTGTTTATTGATCACTGAAACAGAACCCTCTGAGGGGTTAATATCAGAATCCTCCATAGCGGCTATAAGGTCTCAATATCGTTAGTGCAACAAAAATAAATTTTAACTTTAGCGTGGCACCTCTACCCTCAGCCTTGGCTGAGGTACTCACCACCTCCTTGCTATACAGACGTGACGGAATAAAGTCGAATCTCTCCCAATGCCTGCTGCGAACTCTGTATGCTGATCGCTACGCAGGAGCAAACTTCCAGCCAGCCTCAGCGAAAAACTGTACCTGGTCACATGGTGCTCATCTAGAGACCGCCCAGCTAGAAGAGAAACCACGCGAAGCTGAATATCAGCTGCGTATCGGTAAATTTGCCCCAGTGGGAACTTTCTTCCCAAACTGTCCTGCATTCTATCTATGTTCTTTATGAGCCCCCAAAAAAACCCTTACACACGTGCTCCGGTTGGCAAGGAGCTAAGCAGCACACATAGATAGGCCCCAACTGCTCAATAAATTAACCTTCTATTATAAAACATAATTTATGCTTACCTGATTTATTTCTCTTGTGATGTATCGAGTCCACGGATTCATCCATACTTGTGGGATATTCTCCTTCCCTACAGGAAGTGGCAAAGAGAGCACCCACAGCAGAGCTGTGTATATAGCTCCACCCTTAGCTCCACCCCCCCGTCATTCGACCGAAGGCTAGGAAGAAAAAGGAGAAACTATAGGGTGCAGTGGTGACTGAAGTTTTTTAAATAAAAATATACTGCCTGTCTTAAATAAACAGGGCGGGCCGTGGACTCGATACATCACAAGAGAAATAAATTTATCAGGTAAACATAAATTATGTTTTCTCTTGTAAGATGTATCGAGTCCACGGATTCATCCATTCTTGTGGGATACCAATACCAAAGCTTTAGGACACGGATGAAGGGAGGGACAAGACAGGTACCTTAAACGGAAGGCACCACTGCTTGTAGAACCTTTCTCCCAAAAATAGCCTCCGAAGAAGCAAAAGTATCGAATTTGTAAAATTTGGAAAAAGTATGAAGCGAAGACCAAGTCGCCGCCTCACAAATCTGTTCAACAGAAGCCTCATTTTTAAAAGCCAAATGGATGATTCTTTTCAGCCAAAAGGAAAGAGAGGTAGCCGTAGCCTTTTGACCTCTCCGTTTAACAGAATAAACAACAAACAATGAAGATGTTTGACGGAAATCTTTAGTTGCTTGCAAGTAGAACTTTAAAGCACGAACCACATCAAGATTGTGCAACAGACGTTCCTTATTTGATGAAGGATTAGGACACAGTGAAGGAACAACAATCTCCTGATTGATATTCCTATTAGAAACAACCTTAGGAAGAAACCCAGGTTTGGTACGCAAAACCACCTTATCTGCATGGAAAACAAGGTAAGGTCACACTGTAAAGCAGATAACTCAGAAACTCTTCGAGCCTAAGAGATAGCTACTAAAAACAAAACTTTCCAAGATAGAAGCTTAATATCTATGGAATGCATAGGTTCAAACGGAACCCCTTGAAGAACTTTAAGAACTAAGTTTAGGCTCCATGGAGGAGCAACAGGTGTAAATACAGGCTTGATTCTGACAAAGGCCTGACTAAATGCTTGAACGTCTGGGACATCTGCCAGACGTTTGTGTAAAAGAATAGACAAAGCAGATTTTTGTCCTTTTAAGGAACTAGCTGATAATCCCTTCTCCAATCCTTCTTGGAGAAAGGACAATATTCTAGGAATCCTAATCTTACTCCATGAGTAACCCTTGGATTCACACCAATAAAAATATTTGCGCCAAATCTTATGATAAATCTTCCTGGTGACAGGCTTTCTAGCTTGAATCAGGGTATCAATGACCGACTCAGAGAAACTACGCTTTGATAGAATCAAGCGTTCAATCTCCAAGTAGTCAGACGCAGAGAAACAGAATTTATGTTTACCTGATAAATTACTTTCTCCAACGGTGTGTCCGGTCCACGGCGTCATCCTTACTTGTGGGATATTCTCTTCCCCAACAGGAAATGGCAAAGAGCCCAGCAAAGCTGGTCACATGATCCCTCCTAGGCTCCGCCTACCCCAGTCATTCGACCGACGTTAAGGAGGAATATTTGCATAGGAGAAACCATATGATACCGTGGTGACTGTAGTTAAAGAAAATAAATTATCAGACCTGATTAAAAAACCAGGGCGGGCCGTGGACCGGACACACCGTTGGAGAAAGTAATTTATCAGGTAAACATAAATTCTGTTTTCTCCAACATAGGTGTGTCCGGTCCACGGCGTCATCCTTACTTGTGGGAACCAATACCAAAGCTTTAGGACACGGATGATGGGAGGGAGCAAATCAGGTCACCTAGATGGAAGGCACCACGGCTTGCAAAACCTTTCTCCCAAAAATAGCCTCAGAAGAAGCAAAAGTATCAAACTTGTAAAATTTGGTAAAAGTGTGCAGTGAAGACCAAGTCGCTGCCCTACATATCTGATCAACAGAAGCCTCGTTCTTGAAGGCCCATGTGGAAGCCACAGCCCTAGTGGAATGAGCTGTGATTCTTTCGGGAGGCTGCCGTCCGGCAGTCTCGTAAGCCAATCTGATGATGCTTTTAATCCAAAAAGAGAGAGAGGTAGAAGTTGCTTTTTGACCTCTCCTTTTACCGGAATAAACAACAAACAAGGAAGATGTTTGTCTAAAATCCTTTGTAGCGTCTAAATAGAATTTTAGAGCGCGAACAACATCCAAATTGTGCAACAAACGTTCCTTCTTTGAAACTGGTTTCGGGCACAGAGAAGGTACGATAATCTCCTGGTTAATGTTTTTGTTAGAAACAACTTTTGGAAGAAAACCAGGTTTAGTACATAAAACCACCTTATCTGCATGGAACACCAGATAAGGAGGAGAACACTGCAGAGCAGATAATTCTGAAACTCTTCTAGCAGAAGAAATTGCAACCAAAAACAAAACTTTCCAAGATAATAACTTAATATCAACGGAATGTAAGGGTTCAAACGGAACCCCCTGAAGAACTGAAAGAACTAAGTTGAGACTCCAAGGAGGAGTCAAAGGTTTGTAAACAGGCTTGATTCTAACCAGAGCCTGAACAAAGGCTTGAACATCTGGCACAGCTGCCAGCTTTTTGTGAAGTAACACAGACAAGGCAGAAATCTGTCCCTTCAGGGAACTTGCAGATAATCCTTTTTCCAATCCTTCTTGAAGGAAGGATAGAATCTTAGGAATCTTAACCTTGTCCCAAGGGAATCCTTTAGATTCACACCAACAGATATATTTTTTCCAAATTTTGTGGTAAATCTTTCTAGTTACAGGCTTTCTGGCCTGAACAAGAGTATCGATAACAGAATCTGAGAACCCTCGCTTCGATAAGATCAAGCGTTCAATCTCCAAGCAGTCAGCTGGAGTGAGACCAGATTCGGATGTTCGAACGGACCTTGAACAAGAAGGTCTCGTCTCAAAGGTAGCTTCCATGGTGGAGCCGATGACATATTCACCAGATCTGCATACCAAGTCCTGCGTGGCCACGCAGGAGCTATCAAGATCACCGACGCCCTCTCCTGATTGATCCTGGCTACCAGCCTGGGGATGAGAGGAAACGGCGGGAATACATAAGCTAGTTTGAAGGTCCAAGGTGCTACTAGTGCATCCACTAGAGCCGCCTTGGGATCCCTGGATCTGGACCCGTAGCAAGGAACTTTGAAGTTCTGACGAGAGGCCATCAGATCCATGTCTGGAATGCCCCACAGTTGAGTGATTTGGACAAAGATTTCCGGATGGAGTTCCCACTCCCCCGGATGCAATGTCTGACGACTCAGAAAATCCGCTTCCCAATTTTCCACTCCTGGGATGTGGATTGCAGACAGGTGGCAGGAGTGAGACTCCGCCCATTGAATGATTTTGGTCACTTCTTCCATCGCCAGGGAACTCCTTGTTCCCCCCTGATGGTTGATGTACGCAACAGTTGTCATGTTGTCTGATTGAAACCGTATGAACTTGGCCCTCGCTAGCTGAGGCCAAGCCTTGAGAGCATTGAATATCGCTCTCAGTTCCAGAATATTTATCGGTAGAAGAGATTCTTCCCGAGACCAAAGACCCTGAGCTTTCAGGGATCCCCAGACCGCGCCCCAGCCCATCAGACTGGCGTCAGTCGTGACAATGACCCACTCTGGTCTGCGGAAGGTCATCCCTTGTGACAGGTTGTCCAGGGACAGCCACCAACGGAGTGAGTCTCTGGTCCTCTGATTTACTTGTATCCTCGGAGCCAAGTCTGTATAGTCCCCATTCCACTGACTGAGCATGCACAGTTGTAATGGTCTTAGATGAATGCGCGCAAAAGGAACTATGTCCATTGCCGCTACCATCAAACCTATCACTTCCATGCACTGCGCTATGGAAGGAAGAGGAACGGAATGAAGTATCCGACAAGAGTCTAGAAGTCTTGTTTTTCTGGCCTCTGTCAGAAAAATCCTCATTTCTAAGGAGTCCATTATTGTTCCCAAGAAGGGAACCCTTGTCGACGGAGATAGAGAACTCTTTTCCACGTTCACTTTCCATCCGTGAGATCTGAGAAAGGCCAGGACGATGTCCGTGTGAGCCTTTGCTTGAGGAAGGGACGACGCTTGAATCAGAATGTCGTCCAAGTAAGGTACTACAGCAATGCCCCTTGGTCTTAGCACAGCTAGAAGGGACCCTAGTACCTTTGTGAAAATCCTTGGAGCAGTGGCTAATCCGAAAGGAAGCGCCACGAACTGGTAATGCTTGTCCAGGAATGCGAACCTTAGGAACCGATGATGTTCCTTGTGGATAGGAATATGTAGATACGCATCCTTTAAATCCACCGTGGTCATGAATTGACCTTCCTGGATGGAAGGAAGAATTGTTCGAATGGTTTCCATCTTGAACGATGGAACCTTGAGAAACTTGTTTAAGATCTTGAGATCTAAGATTGGTCTGAACGTTCCCTCTCTTTTGGGAACTATGAACAGATTGAAGTAGAACCCCTTCCCTTGTTCTCCTAATGGAACAGGATGAATCACTCCCATTGTTAACAGGTCTTCTATACAATGTAAGAATGCCTGTCTTTTTATGTGGTCTGAAGACAACTGAGACCTGTGGAACCTCCCCCTTGGGGGAAGCCCCTTGAATTCCAGAAGATAACCTTGGGAGACTATTTCTAGTGTCCAAGGATCCAGAACATCTCTTGCCCAAGCCTGAGCGAAGAGAGAGAGTCTGCCCCCCACCAGATCCGGTCCCGGATCGGGGGCCAACATTTCATGCTGTCTTGGTAGCAGTGGCAGGTTTCTTGGCCTGCTTTCCCTTGTTCCAGCCTTGCATTGGTCTCCAAGCTTGCTTGGCTTGAGAAGTATTACCCTCTTGCTTAGAGGACGTAGCACTTTGGGCTGGTCCGTTTCTACGAAAGGGACGAAAATTAGGTTTATTTTTGGCCTTGAAAGGCCGATCCTGAGGAAGGGCATGGCCCTTACCCCCAGTGATATCAGAGATAATCTCTTTCAAGTCAGGGCCAAACAGCGTTTTCCCCTTGAAAGGAATGTTAAGTAGCTTGTTCTTGGAAGACGCATCAGCTGACCAAGATTTCAACCAAAGCGCTCTGCGCGCCACAATAGCAAACCCAGAATTCTTAGCCGCTAACCTAGCCAATTGCAAAGTGGCGTCTAGGGTGAAAGAATTAGCCAATTTGAGAGCATTGATTCTGTCCATAATCTCCTCATAAGGAGGAGAATCACTATCGACCGCCTTTACCAGCTCATCGAACCAGAAACATGCGGCTGTAGCGACAGGGACAATGCATGAAATTGGTTGTAGAAGGTAACCCTGCTGAACAAACATTTTTTTAAGTAAACCTTCTAATTTTTTATCCATAGGATCTTTGAAAGCACAACTATCTTTTATGGGTATAGTGGTGCCTTTGTTTAAAGTGGAAACCGCTCCCTCGACCTTGGGGACTGTCTGCCATAAGTCCTTTCTGGGGTCGACCATAGGAAACAATTTTTTAAATATGGGGGGAGGGACGAAAGGAATACCGGGCCTTTCCCATTCTTTATTTACAATGTCCGCCACCCGCTTGGGTATAGGAAAAGCTTTGGCGCGCTAGATGTACTAGGGGCCTCCTGAGTGGGCAAGACTCGTGTAGACGAAGGAGGGAATGATGCAGTACCATGCTTACTCCCCTCACTTGAGGAATCATCTTGGGCATCATTGTCATTATCACATAAATCACATTTATTTAAATGAGAAGGAACTCTGGCTTCCCCACATTCAGAACACAGTCTATCTGGTAGTTCAGACATGTTAAACAGGCATAAACTTGATAACAAAGTACAAAAAACGTTTTAAAATAAAACCGTTACTGTCACTTTAAATTTTAAACTGAACACACTTTATTACTGCAATTGCGAAAAAATATGAAGGAATTGTTCAAAATTCACCAAAATTTCACCACAGTGTCTTAAAGCCTTAAAAGTATTGCACACCAAATTTGGAAGCTTTAACCCTTAAAATAACGGAACCGGAGCCGTTTTTAACTTTAACCCCTTTACAGTCCCTGGTATCTGCTTTGCTGAGACCCAACCAAGCCCAAAGGGGAATACGATACCAAATGACGCCTTCAGAAAGTCTTTTCTATGTATCAGAGCTCCTCACACATGCGACTGCATGCCATGCCTCTCAAAAACAAGTGCGCAACACCGGCGCGAAAATGAGGCTCTGCCTATGATTTGGGAAAGCCCCTAAAGAATAAGGTGTCTAAAAAAGTGCCTGCCGATATAATCTTATCAAAATACCCAGATTAAATGATTCCTCAAGGCTAAATATGTGTTAATAATGAATCGATTTAGCCCAGAAAAAGTCTACAGTCTTAATAAGCCCTTGTGAAGCCCTTATTTACTATCTTAATAAACATGGCTTACCGGATCCCATAGGGAAAATGACAGCTTCCAGCATTACATCGTCTTGTTAGAATGTGTCATGCCTCAAGCAGCAAGAGACTGCTCACTGTTCCCCCAACTGAAGTTAATTCCTCTCAACAGTCCTGTGTGGAACAGCCATGGATTTTAGTAACGGTTGCTAAAATCATTTTCCTCATACAAACAGAAATCTTCATCTCTTTTCTGTTTCTGAGTAAATAGTACATACCAGCACTATTTTAAAATAACAAACTCTTGATTGAATAATAAAAACTACAGTTAAACACTAAAAAACTCTAAGCCATCTCCGTGGAGATGTTGCCTGTACAACGGCAAAGAGAATGACTGGGGTAGGCGGAGCCTAGGAGGGATCATGTGACCAGCTTTGCTGGGCTCTTTGCCATTTCCTGTTGGGGAAGAGAATATCCCACAAGTAAGGATGACGCCGTGGACCGGACACACCTATGTTGGAGAAAATTAGATTTGGATGCGTGAATGGACCTTGGATTAGAAGGTCCTGCCTCATTGGCAGAGTCCACGGTGGAACCGATGACATGTCCACTAGGTCTGCATACCAAGTCCTGCGTGGCCACGCAGGTGCTATCAGAATCACCGAAGCTCTCTCCTGCTTGATTCTGGCAACCAGACGCGGGAGGAGAGGAAACGGTGGAAATACATAGGCCAGATTGAAGGACCAGGGCACTGCTAGAGCATCTATCAGTACCGCCTGGGGATCCCAGGACCTGGACCCGTAACAAGGAAGTTTGGCATTCTGACGGGACGCCATCAGATCCAATTCTGGTGTGCCCCATAGCTGAATCAGCTAGGCAAATACCTCCGGATGGAGCTCCCACTCCCCAGGATGAAAAGTCTGACGACTTAGGAAATCCGCCTCCCAGTTCTCTACTCCTGGGATATGGATTGCTGAGAGATAGCAAGAGTGATCCTCCGCCCATCGGATTATTTTGGTTACCTCCATCATCGCTAGAGAACTCAGTGTTCCTCCTTGATGATTGATATAAGCTACAGTCGTGATGTTGTCCGACTGAAATCTGATGAATTTGGCCGCAGCAAGCTGAGGCCACGCCTGAAGCGCATTGAATATCGCTCTCAGTGCTAGAATGTTTATCAGGAGAAGAGTTTCCTCCCGAAACCATAAGGCCTGTGCTTTCAGGTAGTCCCAGACTGCACACCATCCTAGCAGGCTGGCATCTGTCGTTACTATGAGCCACTCTGGCCTGCGGAAACACATTCCCTGAGACAGGTGGTCCTGAGACAACCACCAGAGAAGAGAATCTCTGGTCTCCTGGTCCCGATGCAGTTGAGGAGATAAATCTGCATAATCCCCACCATTCCACTGTTTGAGCATGCATAGTTGCAGTGGCCTGAGGTGTAGGCGGGCAAAAGGAACTATGTCCATTGCCGCTACCATGAGTCCGATTACCTCCATACACTGAGCCACTGATGGCCGAGGAATGGAATGAAGACCTCGGCAAGTGGTTAAGAGTTTTGATTTTCTGACCTCTGTCAGAAATATTTTCATTTCTACTGAGTCTATCAGAGTCCCTAGGAAGGAAACTCTTGTGAGAGGGAAGAGAGAACTCTTTTTTACGTTCACCTTCCATCCGTGAGATCTCAGAAAAGCCAACACGATGTCCGTGTGAGACTTGGCTAGCTGGAAAGTCGACGCCTGAATTAAGATGTCGTCTAGATAAGGCGCCACTGCTATGCCCCGCGGTCTTAGAACCGCCAGAAGGGACCCTAGCAGCTTTGTGAAAATTCTGGGAGCCGTGGCCAACCCGAAGGGAAGGGCCACAAACTGGTAATGCCTGTCCAGAAAGGCGAATCTGAGGAATTGATGATGATCTCTGTGAATAGGGATGTGTAGATACGCATCCTTTAAGTCCACGGTAGTCATATATTGACCCTCCTGGATCAGAGGTATAATAGTCCGAATAGTCTCCATCTTGAATGATGGTACCCTGAGGCATTTGTTTAGAATTTTGAGATCCAACATTGGTCTGAAAGTTCCCTATTTTTTGGGAACCACAAACAGGTTTGAGTAAAACCCTAGCCCTTGTTCCTCTTTTGGAACTGGGGGGATCACTCCCATGGTATGTAGGTAGTCTACACAGCGTAAGAACACCTCTCTCTTTGTCTGGTTTGCAGACAATTGAGAAATGTGAAATATTCCCCTTGGGGGGGAGTCTTTGAAGTCCAGAAGATATCCCTGGGACACAATTTCTAAAGCCCAGGAATCGTGAATATCTCTTGCCCAAGCCTGAGCGAAGAGAGAGAGAGAGTCTGCCCCCTACTAGATCCGGTCCAGGATCGGGGGCTACCCCTTCATGCTGTCTTGGAGGCAGCTGCAGGCTTCTTGGCCTGTTTACCCTTGTTCCAAGCCTGGTTAGGTCTCCAGACTGACTTGGATTGGGCAAAATTCCCCTCTTGCTTTGCAGCAGGGGAAGCTGAAGCGGGACCACCCTTGAAGTTCCGAAAGGAGCGAAAACTATTTTGTTTGTTCCTCATTTTATTTGATCTATCCTGAGGGAGGGCATGGCCTTTCCCTCCAGTGATGTCTGAAATAATCTCTTTCAGTTCAGGCCCGAATAGGGTCTTTCCTTTGAAAGGGATGTTCAAAAGTTTAGATTTTGATGACACATCAGCAGACCAGGACTTAAGCCATAACGCCCTGCGTGCTAAAATGGCAAAACCTGAATTCTTTGCCGCTAATTTAGCCAGTTGGAAAGCGGCATCTGTAATGAAAGAATTAGCCAACTTAAGGGCCTTAATTCTGTCCATAATATCCTCTAATGGAGTCTCCATCTGAAGAGCCTATTCTAAAGCCTCAAACCAGAAAGCAGCTGCAGTAGTTACAGGAACAATGCACGCAATAGGTTGGAGAAGAAAACCTTGATGAACAAAAATTTTCTTCAGGAGACCCTCTGATTTTTTATCCATAGGATCTTTGAAAGCACAACTGTCTTCGATAGGTATAGTTGTACGCTTAGACAGAGTAGAAATAGCTCCCTCCACCTTAGGAAGTGTCTGCCATGAGTCCCGCATGGTGTCAGATATGGGAAACATTTTCTTAAAAACAGGAAGGGGAGCGAACAGAATACCTGGTCTATCCCACTCCTTATTAATAATATTCACAATCCTCTTAGGGACTGGAAAAACATCAGTGTAAACAGGAACCTCTAAGTATTTGTCCATTTTACACAATTTCTCTGGGACCAATACAGGGTCACAATCATCTAGTGTCGCTAATACCTCCCTGACCAATAAGCGGAGGTGTTCAAGCTTAAATTTAAAGGCCGTCATATCAGAATCTGAGGGAGCGTCTTTCCTGAATCAGCAATTTCTCCCTCAGATAACAAATCCCTTACCCCTACTTCAGAACATTGTGAGGGTATATCGGATACGGCTACTAAAGCGTCAGACGGTTCAGCATTTGTTCTTAACCCAGAGCTGTCCCGCTTTCCTTGTAAACCAGCCAGTTTGGATAAAACCTCTGTGAGGGTTGTATTCATAACTGTGGCCATGTCTTGTAAAGTAAATGAATTTGACGCACTAGAGGTACTTGGCGTCACTTGTGCGGGCGTTACTGATTGTGACACTTGGGGAGAGCTAGATGGCGAACCCTCATTTCCTTCTGACTGAGAATCATCTATTGCTCTATTTTTAAGTGCTAAAATATGCTCTTTATAGTTTATAGACATATCAGTGCAAGTGGGACATTCTAAGAGGGGATTCCACAATGGCTTCTAAACACATTGAACAAGGATTTTCCTTGGTGTCAGACATGTTAAACAGACTAGTAATGTAACAAGCAAGCTTGGAAAACACTTTAATCAAAGCAAATAACACTTAGAAAAAAAAGGTACTGTGCCTTTAAGAGAAAAAAAGCTGCACAAACTCTGCAAAACAGTGTAAAAAAGCAGTAAACTCAACAAAATTTTTACAGTAGTATCATAAAGCCTTAGTAACTTTGCACAGCTATAAAAATAAACAATTAACCCCTTAATGTAAAAACCGGATTGACAAAAACGTCAAAACCGGTAAAAGACGTTCAGCACCTTGCCACAGCTCTGCTGTGGTGCCTACCTGCCCTTTAGGAATGATTTGTGGGGGAAAAAACTTCTTTACAGCCCTCAAACACAGTAGGAACCTCTGGAGAAGCAGCTGGATGTCTCTGAGGAAAAGAAACTGCGCAACTGAGGCGCGAAAATAGGCCCCTCCCACCTCACTCGATGTTTTGGGGCCTAAAAGAAACACAACAGAGTGTTTCTTAAACTAGCCATGTGGGTTAATAACCCTAAAACAAGCCACAATGACCCCTTAAAGTCCCTCAAAAAACGTTATATTTGCATTTTTTCTAAATAAACAAAAACGTTTTTTCTTATCAGTGTCACCAGTAACTAATGAGCCCTTCATGCAAGCTGGGATTCCTACCAAGTGTCTGAATACAGCTTACCCTTCCCTCATGGGGATATTGCCAGCCTTTTCTAGAATTATCACAGTCTGTCTAGAAAAAAATAGACTGAACATACCTCAATGCAGTTTACCCTGCAAACCGTTCCCCCAACTGAAGTTTTCCTGTACTCTTCAGCCCTCGTGAGAACAGCAGTGGATCTTAGTTACAAAGTGCTAAGATCATCATCCTCCTTGCAGAAATCTTCATCCCTTTTCTGCAAGAGAGTAAATAGTACACACCGGTACCATTTAAAATAACAAACTTTTGCTTGAGAAATAAAAAAACAGAATTTATGTTTACCTGATAAATTACTTTCTCCAACGGTGTGTCCGGTCCACGGCGTCATCCTTACTTGTGGGATATTCTCTTCCCCAACAGGAAATGGCAAAGAGCCCAGCAAAGCTGGTCACATGATCCCTCCTAGGCTCCGCCTACCCCAGTCATTCGACCGACGTTAAGGAGGAATATTTGCATAGGAGAAACCATATGGTACCGTGGTGACTGTAGTTAAAGAAAATAAATTATCAGACCTGATTAAAAAAAAACCAGGGCGGGCCGTGGACCGGACACACCGTTGGAGAAAGTAATTTATCAGGTAAACATAAATTCTGTTTTCTCCAACATTGGTGTGTCCGGTCCACGGCGTCATCCTTACTTGTGGGAACCAATACCAAAGCTTTAGGACACGGATGAAGGGAGGGAGCAAATCAGGTCACCTAAATGGAAGGCACCACGGCTTGCAAAACCTTTCTCCCAAAAATAGCCTCAGAAGAAGCAAAAGTATCAAACTTGTAAAATTTGGTAAAAGTGTGCAGTGAAGACCAAGTCGCTGCCCTACATATCTGATCAACAGAAGCCTCGTTCTTGAAGGCCCATGTGGAAGCCACAGCCCTAGTGGAATGAGCTGTGATTCTTTCGGGAGGCTGCCGTCCGGCAGTCTCGTAAGCCAATCTGATGATGCTTTTAATCCAAAAAGAGAGAGAGGTAGAAGTTGCTTTTTGACCTCTCCTTTTACCGGAATAAACAACAAACAAGGAAGATGTTTGTCTAAAATCCTTTGTAGCATCGAAATAGAATTTTAGAGCGCGAACAACATCCAAATTGTGCAACAAACGTTCCTTCTTTGAAACTGGTTTCGGACACAGAGAAGGTACGATAATCTCCTGGTTAATGTTTTTGTTAGAAACAACTTTTGGAAGAAAACCAGGTTTAGTACGTAAAACCACCTTATCTGCATGGAACACCAGATAAGGAGGAGAACACTGCAGAGCAGATAATTCTGAAACTCTTCTAGCAGAAGAAATTGCAACTAAAAACAAAACTTTCCAAGATAATAACTTAATATCAACGGAATGTAAGGGTTCAAACGGAACCCCCTGAAGAACTGAAAGAACTAAATTGAGACTCCAAGGAGGAGTCAAAGGTTTGTAAACAGGCTTAATTCTAACCAGAGCCTGAACAAAGGCTTGAACATCTGGCACAGCGGCCAGCTTTTTGTGAAGTAACACAGACAAGGCAGAAATCTGTCCCTTCAGGGAACTTGCAGATAATCCTTTTTCCAATCCTTCTTGAAGGAAGGATAGAATCCTAGGAATCTTAACCTTGTCCCAAGGGAATCCCTTAGATTCACACCAACAGATATATTTTTTCCAAATTTTGTGGTAAATCTTTCTAGTTACAGGCTTTCTGGCCTGAACAAGAGTATCGATAACAGAATCTGAGAACCCTCGCTTCGATAAGATCAAGCGTTCAATCTCCAAGCAGTCAGCTGGAGTGAAACCAGATTCGGATGTTCGAACGGACCCTGAACAAGAAGGTCTCGTCTCAAAGGTAGCTTCCAAGGTGGAGCCGATGACATATTCACCAGATCTGCATACCAAGTCCTGCGTGGCCACGCAGGAGCTATCAAGATCACCGACGCCCTCTCCTGATTGATCCTGGCTACCAGCCTGGGGATGAGAGGAAATGGCGGGAACACATAAGCTAGTTTGAAGGTCCAAGGTGCTACTAGTGCATCCACTAGAGCCGCCTTGGGATCCCTGGATCTGGACCCGTAGCAAGGAACTTTGAAGTCTGACGAGAGGCCATCAGATCCATGTCTGGAATGCCCCACAGCTGAGTGACTTGGGCAAAGATTTCCGGATGGAGTTCCCACTCCCCCGGATGCAATGTCTGACGACTCAGAAAATCCGCTTCCCAATTTTCCACTCCTGGGATGTGGATAGCAGACAGGTGGCAGGAGTGAGACTCCGCCCATAGAATGATTTTGGTCACTTCTTCCATCGCCAGGGAACTCCTTGTTCCCCCCTGATGGTTGATGTACGCAACAGTTGTCATGTTGTCTGATTGAAACCGTATGAACTTGGCCCTCGCTAGCTGAGGCCAAGCCTTGAGAGCATTGAATATCGCTCTCAGTTCCAGAATATTTATCGGTAACAGAGATTCTTCCCGAGACCAAAGACCCTGAGCTTTCAGGGATCCCCAGACCGCGCCCCAGCCCATCAGACTGGCGTCGGTCGTGACAATGACCCACTCTGGTCTGCGGAATGTCATCCCTCGTGACAGGTTGTCCAGGGACAGCCACCAACGGAGTGAGTCTCTGGTCCTCTGATTTACTTGTATCTTCGGAGACAAGTCTGTATAGTCCCCATTCCACTGACTGAGCATGCACAGTTGTAATGGTCTTAGATGAATGCGCGCAAAAGGAACTATGTCCATTGCCGCTACCATCAACCCGATCACTTCCATGCACTGAGCTATGGAAGGAAGAGGAACAGAATGAAGTATCCGACAAGAGTCTAGAAGTTTTGTTTTTCTGGCCTCTGTCAGAAAAATCCTCATTTCTAAGGAGTCTATTATTGTTCCCAAGAAGGGAACCCTTGTTGACGGAGATAGAGAACTCTTTTCCACGTTCACTTTCCATCCGTGAGATCTGAGAAAGGCCAGGACAATGTCCGTGTGAGCCTTTGCTTGAGGAAGGGACGACGCTTGAATTAGAATGTCGTCCAAGTAAGGTACTACAGCAATGCCCCTTGGTCTTAGCACAGCTAGAAGGGACCCTAGTACCTTTGTGAAAATCCTTGGAGCAGTGGCTAATCCGAAAGGAAGCGCCACGAACTGGTAATGTTTGTCCAGGAATGCGAACCTCAGGAACCGATGATGTTCCTTGTGGATAGGAATATGTAGATACGCATCCTTTAAATCCACCGTGGTCATGAATTGACCTTCCTGGATGGAAGGAAGAATAGTTCGAATGGTTTCCATCTTGAACGATGGAACCTTGAGAAACTTGTTTAAGATCTTGAGATCTAAGATTGGTCTGAACGTTCCCTCTTTTTTGGGAACTATGAACAGATTGGAGTAGAATCCCATCCCTTGTTCTCTTAATGGAACAGGATGAATCACTCCCATTTTTAACAGGTCTTCTACACAATGTAAGAATGCCTGTCTTTTTATGTGGTCTGAAGACAACTGAGACCTGTGGAACCTCCCCCTTGGGGGAAGTCCCTTGAATTCCAGAAGATAACCTTGGGAGACTATTTCTAGCGCCCAAGGATCCAGAACATCTCTTGCCCAAGCCTGAGCGAAGAGAGAGAGTCTGCCCCCCACCAGATCCGGTCCCGGATCGGGGGCCAACATTTCATGCTGTCTTGGTAGCAGTGGCAGGTTTCTTGGCCTGCTTACCCTTGTTCCAGCCTTGCATTGGTCTCCAAGCTGGCTTGGCTTGAGAAGTATTACCCTCTTGCTTAGAGGACGTAGCACTTTGGGCTGGTCCGTTTCTACGAAAGGGACGAAAATTAGGTTTATTTTTTGCCTTGAAAGGCCGATCCTGAGGAAGGGCGTGGCCCTTACCCCCAGTGATATCAGAGATAATCTCTTTCAAGTCAGGGCCAAACAGCGTTTTCCCCTTGAAAGGAATGTTAAGTAGCTTGTTCTTGGAAGACGCATCAGCCGACCAAGATTTCAACCAAAGCGCTCTGCGCGCCACAATAGCAAACCCAGAATTCTTAGCCGCTAACCTAGCCAATTGCAAAGTGGCGTCTAGGGTGAAAGAATTAGCCAATTTGAGAGCATTGATTCTGTCCATAATCTCCTCATAAGGAGGAGAATCACTATCGACCGCCTTTATCAGCTCATCGAACCAGAAACATGCGGCTGTAGCGACAGGGACAATGCATGAAATTGGTTGTAGAAGGTAACCCTGCTGAACAAACATCTTTTTAAGCAAACCTTCTAATTTTTTATCCATAGGATCTTTGAAAGCACAACTATCCTCTATGGGTATAGTGGTGCGTTTGTTTAAAGTGGAAACCGCTCCCTCGACCTTGGGGACTGTCTGCCATAAGTCCTTTCTGGGGTCGACCATAGGAAACAATTTTTTAAATATGGGGGGAGGGACGAAAGGAATACCGGGCCTTTCCCATTCTTTATTAACAATGTCCGCCACCCGCTTGGGTATAGGAAAAGCTTCTGGGAGCCCCGGCACCTCTAGGAACTTGTCCATTTTACATAGTTTCTCTGGGATGACCAACTTGTCACAATCATCCAGAGTGGATAATACCTCCTTAAGCAGAATGCGGAGATGTTCCAACTTAAATTTAAATGCAATCACATCAGGTTCAGCTTGTTGAGAAATGTTCCCTGAATCAGTAATTTCTCCCTCAGACAAAACCTCCCTGGCCCCATCAGACTGGGTTAGGGGCCCTTCCGAAATATTATTATCAGCGTCGTCATGCTCTTCAGTATCTAAAACAGAGCAGTCGCGCTTACGCTGATAAGGGTTCATTTTGGCTAAAATGTTTTTGACAGAATTATCCATTACAGCCGTTAATTGTTGCATAGTAAGGAGTATTGGCGCGCTAGATGTACTAGGGGCCTCCTGAGTGGGCAAGACTCGTGTAGACGAAGGAGGGAATGATGCAGTACCATGCTTACTCCCCTCACTTGAGGAATCATCTTGGGCATCATTGTCATTGTCACATAAATCACATTTATTTAAATGAATAGGAATTCTGGCTTCCCCACATTCAGAACACAGTCTATCTGGTAGTTCAGACATGTTAAACAGGCATAAACTTGATAACAAAGTACAAAAAACGTTTTAAAATAAAACCGTTACTGTCACTTTAAATTTTAAACTGAACACACTTTATTACTGCAATTGCGAAAAAACATGAAGGAATTGTTCAAAATTCACCAAATTTTCACCACAGTGTCTTAAAGCCTTAAAAGTATTGCACACCAAATTTGGAAGCTTTAACCCTTAAAATAACGGAACCGGAGCCGTTTTGAACTTTAACCCCTTTACAGTCCCTGGTATCTGCTTTGCTGAGACCCAACCAAGCCCCAAGGGGAATACGATACCAAATGACGCCTTCAGAAAGTCTTTTCTAAGTATCAGAGCTCCTCTCACATGCGACTGCATGCCATGCCTCTCAAAAACAAGTGCGCAACACCGGCGCGAAAATGAGGCTCTGCCTATGCTTTGGGAAAGCCCCTAAAGAATAAGGTGTCTAAAACAGTGCCTGCCGATATTATTATATCAAAATACCCAGATAAAATGATTCCTCAAGGCTAAATATGTGTTAATAATGAATCGATTTAGCCCAGAAAAAGTCTACAGTCTTAATAAGCCCTTTTTGAAGCCCTTATTTACGATCGTAATAAACATGGCTTACCGGATCCCATAGGGAAAATGACAGCTTCCAGCATTACATCGTCTTGTTAGAATGTGTCATACCTCAAGCAGCAAGAGACTGCTCACTGTTCCCCCAACTGAAGTTAATTGCTCTCAACAGTCCTGTGTGGAACAGCCATGGATTTTAGTGACGGTTGCTAAAATCATTTTCCTCATACAAACAGAAATCTTCATCTCTTTTCTGTTTCTGAGTAAATAGTACATACCAGCACTATTTTAAAATAACAAACTCTTGATTGAATAATAAAAACTACAGTTAAACACTAAAAAACTCTAAGCCATCTCCGTGGAGATGTTGCCTGTACAACGGCAAAGAGAATGACTGGGGTAGGCGGAGCCTAGGAGGGATCATGTGACCAGCTTTGCTGGGCTCTTTGCCATTTCCTGTTGGGGAAGAGAATATCCCACAAGTAAGGATGACGCCGTGGACCGGACACACCTATGTTGGAGAAACTAACATTTTTGTCACCACACTCACTTTACCCTTCCTAGTACTTAGAGTAGGCAAAGAGAATGACGGGGGGGAGCTAAGGGAGGAGCTATATAGACAGCTCTGCTGTGGGTGCTCTCTTTGCCACTTCCTGTAGGGAAGGAGAATATCCCACAAGTATGGATGATACATCTTACAAGACAAAATGTTTTAAATGTCCCCATATCCGGAAGAGAAAGAAATGTTTCACACTGTGAACTGTTAACTGAAATGTCCCCATAACCTCAGGTAATTTGCAGCCCTACTAGGCATAATCCCTCAAGTTAAATAAAGGACTTACCCTCCAGGATCAAAGCTGTGGAGCAGGCACAGCGTCTCAAGGTCTGACAGTCTCACCAAACACATCTGACAGGAACCCGAAGAGAAGGAGAAAACAGTGTAAAACGGTAACACTGATTTCCCATGAGGTAATAGCTTTAAATCTAGATAGTGGTCAGAGAACGTTCCCTGCGACATCTAGAGCCAGCTCTCACCACAACTCTCACCGAGAGGATTACATGGTTACTCAGACACCTCAGTCCACACTTCAAGGGAAAGTACCCATTAATGGACTAAAATTTTCTTCTAACACTTCTCTGCCATCCTCCTATAGTGACGAAAGGCAAAGAATGACTGAGGGGATAAGGCAAGTGAGAGGGATATTTATAGCCTTTGGCTGGGGTGTCTTTGTCTCCCCCACTACCTTCATCCCCCAGTCATTCTGTCAAGGGAACAAGGAACAGTAGGAGAAATATCAGGGTATAAATGGTGCCAGAAGATTAAAATTAAATTTAAGTCCGCCCACCGGAGAAACAGGTGAGCGCAGTGGACTCTCCTCCCACAGATGGAAATTAAATTATCAGGTAAGCATAATTTATGTTTTTCATCTTAATGAGAGGAGAGTCCACTGCTTCATTCATTACTTGTGGGAACAAATACCCAAGCTCTAGAGGATACTGAATAAAAAAAATGGGAGGGCAAAAGGAGGCGGACCCTAAACTGAGGGAACCCCAGCCTGCAGAACCTCTCTCCCAAAAGCTGCTTCCGCCGAAGCAAAAACGTCAAATTTATAAAACTTTGCAAAAGTATGTAAGGAAGACCAAGTGGCCAAATCTGCTCCATAAAGGCCTCATTCTAAAAGACCCAAGAAGAGGCCACAGCTCTAGTTGAGTGAGCCGTAATCCTCTGAGGAGGCTTGTGTCCCGCTGTCTCATATTCCAGACGGATCATACTCCTCAACCAAAAGGATAGAGAAGTAGCAGAGGCCCTTTGCCCCCTGCGTTTTCCTGAATACACAACAAATAAGGACGAAATCTGTCTGAACGCCTTCGTGGCCTGAAGATAAAACTACAAAGCCCGAACCACGTCCAGATTATGAAGTAACCTTTCCTTTGAAGAAAAAGGGTTAGGACACAGAGAAAGAACTATTATTTCCTGATTGATGTTACGACTCGACACCACCTTGGGTAGGAATCCCAATCCAGTGTGAAGAACAGCCTTATCGGCGTGAAAACTAAGTAGGGAGGCTCACATTGCAAGGCCGCCAACTCAGAGACTCTGCGTGCTGATGCAATAGCCAGTAGGATTAGGACTTTCCATGAAAGAATCTTAATGTCAAGCGCATGCATAGGCTCAAACGGAGCACTCTGCAAAACCTTAAGAACCAAGTTTAAGCTCCAAGGAGGAGCCGAATTCCTAAAGACAGGCCTGATCCTAACCAGAGCCTGAACAAAGGACTGAATGTCAGGCAGCTTCTTATGCAACAGTACAGATAAAGCCGAAATCTGACCCCTTAGGGAACTGGCGGCAAGACCCTTATCCAGACCGTCCTGGAGAAAGGCCAAAATCCTGAATACCCTGACCTTGTGCCAGGGGTATCCTCGTTCCTCATACCAGGAAAAGTAGGTCCTCCACACCTTGTGGTAGATGCGTTGAGTTACCGGCTTCCTGGCCTAAACGAGAGTGTCAATCACTCCGAAAATCCTCTCTTGGCTAAGACTAGCTGTTCAATCACCACGCAGTCAGCCTTAGAGAATCAAGATTTTGATGTAGAAAAGGACCTTGAACCAGCAGATTCCTGCAACAAGGTAACCTCCACGGCGGAGATGACATTCCCACCAGATCCACAAACCACATTCTCCGCGGCTATGATGGAGCAATCAGAATAGCCGAAGCTTGCTCCTGCTTGATGTGGGCCACTACATGAGGTAGAAGAGGCAACAATGGAAATATGTAAATTAGGTTGAAGGCACAGGGCATCGCCAAGGCATCTATCAGTTCCGCCTGGGGATCCCTGGATCACGACCCGTATCTGGGTAGCTTGCAATTGGGTCTGGACGCCATGAGATATATTTCCGGCGTCCCGCATCTGTTGCAGATCTCTACAAACACCTCGGGATGGAGAGACCATTCCCCTGGATGAAATGTCTGTCTGCTCAGAAAATCTGCTTCCCAGTTGTCCACACCCAGAATGTAGATCGCTGAGAGCGAACAATTGTGAGTCTCTGCCCATTCCAGAATCCGAGATACTTCCCTCATGGCTAGGAAACGTCTCGTTCCCCCCTGATGGTTTATGTAAGCCAACGAGGTAATGTTGTCCAACAGGAATCTGATGAATCGGGACGACCCCAGGGGGGTCAAGCCCTCAGAGCATTGAATATCGCTTGAAGTTCCAGAATATTTATAGGTAGACTCGACCCCTCTTGAGTCCATCTGCCCTGTGCCTTTCTGTCACCCCAAACAGCTCAGACTTGCATCCGTGGTCTGAGATGGAACCTGGCGAATGGAATGACATCTATGCTAGATACCATGAGCCTGATCACCTCCATACACCTGGCCACAGATGTCCTGGAGGATGTTTGAAGAGCTTGACAGTTGGACGCAAGTTTGCAACGTCTCTGATCTGTCAAGTATATTTTCATGACTGAAGGTTCTATTATCGTACCCAGGAATTCCACCCTGTTGCTGGGGACCAATGAACTCTTTTCTTCGTTTATCTTCAACCCGTGGGACCAAAGTTGAAGGAGAATAGCTCTTGAGTGATCCTCTGCAAGACTGCAGGACGGAGCCTGGAGCAGGATATCGTCCAGATAAGGAGCCACCGCAATCCCCCTGGCTCTCGCTACCACGAGTAGAGCTCCCAGAACCTTTGTAAAAAGACTCAAGGGGCAGTCGCCAGACCAAACGGAAGGGCCACAAACTGGAAGTGCTGGCCCAGGAAGGCGAATCTTAGAAACCTGAAGTGATCCCTGTGGATTGGAACATGAAGGTAAGCGCCCTTTCAGGTTTATAGTCGTCATGAATTGCCCCTCTTGAACCAGGAGCAAAATTGACCTTATCGTCTCCATCTGTCAAAAACTTGTTTAGGGCCTTTAGGTCCAGAATTGGACGAAACGTGCCCTTCATCTTTGGGACCACGAAAAGGTTTGAATAATACCCCAGACTTCTTTCTGCTGGAGGGACTGGGATAACCCCGAGAGATGAGAGATCCCTCACACACCCTAGGAAGGCATCTCTCTTTTCTGGCCTTGAAGATATGTTTGACAGGAGGAACCTCCCTCTGGGCGGATATGACTTGAAACCTATCCTGTAACCCTGAGCTACGACCTCCAGAACCCAAAGGTCTATAACATCTCTTTTCCAGGCCTCCACAAAAAGAGATAGTCTGCCCCCTACATGATCCGAAGATGGATCGGGGGCCATCCCTTCATGACGACTTTGACTAGGCGGGCTTCTTGTTCTGCTTGGACTTGTTCCAAGAGTTAGCTGGCTTCCAAGACCCCTTGGACTGCTCAGACTTTGCGGAAGGCTGCTGGCCCTGAGACATGTCCGAACGAAAGGGACAAAAAGTAGACCCCTTAGGTTTAGCCTTCTTATCCTGAGGCAAGAAGGCACCCTTGCCACCCATGACCGTAGATATGATGGAATCCAGGCCCGGGCCAAACAAAACTTTTCCCTTGAATGGGAGGGAAAGCAATCGAGACTTGGAAGTCACGGATAGCAGTGCCGAACCTTCCGCTTGCGTAGGGCAAGGCATCGCATTAATGGCCGCAGAAACCGCCGTCTGTAACTGATCGGCGAAGTCTGTCGGCCAAAGGGCCCCTCCCGCGGGAGGATTAGTAGTGCCCTGGGGAACTGCTTGTGTAATCGGAGATTATTGCAGGGAACGCACCTCGTGGGGTGGAGAACCCTCAGAGGTGGACGGCTCAGTCGTACTAAATATTTTATTCCTTTTAGATATAGCAATATTGTTAAAGTATGTGGAACAGAGTTGCGTAGGCGGTTCATTCAACTGGAACCTCCTCACAATATACACAGTTAAAGGGACACTGAACCTAAATTTTTTCTTTCGTGATTCAGATAGAGCATGCAATTTTAAGCAACTTTCTAATTTACTCCTGTTATCAAATTTTCTTCATTCTCTTGGTATTTTTATTTGAAAAGCAAGAATGTAAGTTTAGATGCCTGCCCATTTTTGGTGAACAACCTGGGTTGTCCTTGCCGATTGGACAGCACCAATAAACAATTGCTGTCCATGGTTCTAAACCAAAAATTGGCTGGCTCCTTAGATTTGATGCCTTCTTTTTCAAATTAAGATAGCAAGAGAACAAAGAAAAATTGATAATAGGAGTAAATTAGAAAGTTGCTTAAAATTGCATGCTCTATCTGAATCACGAAAGAAAACATTTGGGTTCAGTGTCCCTTTAATAGGTTTAGATAAAGAGGGAATATCCGCCAACATATCAGAGTCCTCCATAGCTTGCGCCTTTATTGCGGACTTGATAAAAAGTTAAATGGCTCCTTTATATCCCAATGGCCGGTTCACTCACCACCTCCTATGACCCGGACTACAAGAAACAGCTTTCGTCTCCTCTGAACGCAGGTCGAGAAAGAGGAAGTTACAGAGGCCACACCCGTCACATGGAGTGCCATGCAGGACCGCCACTGCACTCGAAAGAGAAACGCGCCAAAAAAAGCCTGCCTCAATCTCTCGCTAAGTGAACTGACTGTTCCACACTGACAGAGCCTCCTCTCACACAAATGCAGTAGAAGCACAATAAACAAAATAATGCACAATAAAATCCCCCCTGTTCAATAACCCCCTTCCAAGGGTATTACCCTAGATTCAATAAAGATAAAGGAGCCACACTGTGACCCTGTCTTCTTACATTATCAAATATATATAAATAAAACGATCTTACCAGAATCAACGCTGTGGAACAGGAACACTGCATTTCAAGTGTGACAGGGTAGTAGCATCGCTCCTGACATGGACTTGAGAGAAGAAAAGCAGGCAGCGAAACTTGTCAACGCTGATTGCTAATGGAGCTGTTAATCTGAGTCGGGATGGGTTCAAAGAAAGACTCTCCCTGCATCTCCGGACTCTAACATTCACCCATGCTCTCACTGAGAGGCTGACAGGGCTACTTAAAACTCCAGTCCCATTTCGAAGTGTACTACCCTCCATAAGAGACTACTCCGAATCTTCCGACACTTCTCTGCCAACCTCCTGTGATGAAAGGCAAAGAATGACTGGGGAGTGAGGGAGGTACTTAAGCCTTTGGCTGGGGTTTCTTTGCCTCCTCCTGGTGGCCAGGTTCTTAATTCCCTCAAGTAATGAATAAAGCAGTGGACTCTCCTTCCATTAAGATGGAAATTACATGCAAACTTTATCACATGGCAGTAATCTTTCATGTACCTTACTATACAAAAAGCGCTGGAGTTCAAGCTCTGCGATGCCTAGCTGCCCATCTTGCTCAGTCAGGCGCCACCTTGCCTGCGCAAAGTAGAATTCAGTCCGACGTGCAACGCTAACATCCTCTGGCTGTTTGCGTAGCTCCATCTTATTTGCTCTCTGCAACTGGAAATCTTTGAAACATCTGTAATTAAGAAGATGGTGCATTGGCAGCTCAATGTGCAAACAATCGCTAAATCTATGTAGAAGTTTGTAATCAAACCTCTATTACCATAATTATATTCTGTGATCCAAGTGATCAAAAATGGAGTGATCAATTTTTTATGTAAGTTTACCTAATCAAGATGTTCAGTTCCTCACTTTTTTGCTGCAAATCCATCTTCTCCTGGCAAAGTTGTGTCTGCAGCTTCTGGTGCTGTTCGTGAAAATCGTTCTTACTCTCATCATGCATTAACTGAACGTAGGATAATGAGACAAAAGACAGATAAGCTTTCAGTATAAACTGGTACAACCTTCAAGAAACCCATCATAGTTTCTTGAACAGACTTTAAACACACTAGAAATAAGAAGTTGCCATTAGCTAAATGATTACAAAAACAGAATTTATGTTTACCTGATAAATTTCTTTCTCCAACGGTGTGTCCGGTCCACGGCGTCATCCTTACTTGTGGGATATTCTCTTCCCCAACAGGAAATGGCAAAGAGCCCAGCAAAGCTGGTCACATGATCCCTCCTAGGCTCCGCCTACCCCAGTCATTCGACCGACGTTAAGGAGGAATATTTGCATAGGAGAAACCATATGGTACCGTGGTGACTGTAGTTAAAGAAAATAAATTATCAGACCTGATTAAAAAACCAGGGCGGGCCGTGGACCGGACACACCGTTGGAGAAAGAAATTTATCAGGTAAACATAAATTCTGTTTTCTCCAACATAGGTGTGTCCGGTCCACGGCGTCATCCTTACTTGTGGGAACCAATACCAAAGCTTTAGGACACGGATGAAGGGAGGGAGCAAATCAGGTCACCTAAATGGAAGGCACCACGGCTTGCAAAACCTTTCTCCCAAAAATAGCCTCAGAAGAAGCAAAAGTATCAAACTTGTAAAATTTGGTAAAAGTGTGCAGTGAAGACCAAGTCGCTGCCCTACATATCTGATCAACAGAAGCCTCGTTCTTGAAGGCCCATGTGGAAGCCACAGCCCTAGTGGAATGAGCTGTGATTCTTTCGGGAGGCTGCCGTCCGGCAGTCTCGTAAGCCAATCTGATGATGCTTTTAATCCAAAAAGAGAGAGAGGTAGAAGTTGCTTTTTGACCTCTCCTTTTACCTGAATAAACAACAAACAAGGAAGATGTTTGTCTAAAATCCTTTGTAGCATCTAAATAGAATTTTAGAGCGCGAACAACATCCAAATTGTGCAACAAACGTTCCTTCTTTGAAACTGGTTTTGGACACAGAGAAGGTACGATAATCTCCTGGTTAATGTTTTTGTTAGAAACAACTTTTGGAAGAAAACCAGGTTTAGTACGTAAAACCACCTTATCTGCATGGAACACCAGATAGGGAGGAGAACACTGCAGAGCAGATAATTCTGAGACTCTTCTAGCAGAAGAAATCGCAACTAAAAACAAAACTTTCCAAGATAATAACTTAATATCAACGGAATGTAAGGGTTCAAACGGAACCCCCTGAAGAACTGAAAGAACTAAATTGAGACTCCAAGGAGGAGTCAAAGGTTTGTAAACAGGCTTGATTCTAACCAGAGCCTGAACAAAGGCTTGAACATCTGGCACAGCTGCCAGCTTTTTGTGAAGTAATACCGACAAGGCAGAAATCTGTCCCTTCAGGGAACTTGCAGATAATCCTTTTTCCAATCCTTCTTGAAGGAAGGATAGAATCCTAGGAATCTTAACCTTGTCCCAAGGGAATCCTTTAGATTCACACCAACAGATATATTTTTTCCAAATTTTGTGGTAAATCTTTCTAGTTACAGGCTTTCTGGCCTGAACAAGAGTATCGATAACAGAATCTGAGAATCCTCGCTTCGATAAAATCAAGCGTTCAATCTCCAAGCAGTCAGCTGGAGTGAAACCAGATTCGGATGTTCGAACGGACCCTGAACAAGAAGGTCTCGTCTCAAAGGTAGCTTCCAAGGTGGAGCCGATGACATATTCACCAGATCTGCATACCAAGTCCTGCGTGGCCACGCAGGAGCTATCAAGATCACCGACGCCCTCTCCTGATTGATCCTGGCTACCAGCCTGGGGATGAGAGGAAATGGCGGGAACACATAAGCTAGTTTGAAGGTCCAAGGTGCTACTAGTGCATCCACTAGAGCCGCCTTGGGATCCCTGGATCTGGCCCCGTAGCAAGGAACTTTGAAGTTCTGACGAGAGGCCATCAGATCCATGTCTGGAATGCCCCACAGGTGAGTGACTTGGGCAAAGATTTCCGGATGGAGTTCCCACTCCCCCGGATGCAATGTCTGACGACTCAGAAAATCCGCTTCCCAATTTTCCACTCCTGGGATGTGGATAGCAGACAGGTGGCAGGAGTGAGACTCCGCCCATAGAATGATTTTGGTCACTTCTTCCATCGCTAGGGAACTCCTTGTTCCCCCCTGATGGTTGATGTACGCAACAGTTGTCATGTTGTCTGATTGAAACCGTATGAACTTGGTCCTCGCTAGCCGAGGCCAGGCCTTGAGAGCATTGAATATCGCTCTCAGTTCCAGAATATTTATCGGTAGAAGAGATTCTTCCCGAGACCAAAGACCCTGAGCTTTCAGGGATCCCCAGACCGCGCCCCAGCCCATCAGACTGGCGTCGGTCGTGACAATGACCCACTCTGGTCTGCGGAACGTCATCCCTTGAGACAGATTGTCCAGGGACAGCCACCAACGGAGTGAGTCTCTGGTCCTCTGATTTACTTGTATCTTCGGAGACAAGTCTGTATAGTCCCCATTCCACTGACTGAGCATGCACAGTTGTAATGGTCTTAGATGAATGCGCGCAAAAGGAACTATGTCCATCGCCGCTACCATCAACCCGATCACTTCCATGCACTGAGCTATGGAAGGAAGAGGAACGGAATGAAGTATCCGACAAGAGTCTAGAAGTTTTGTTTTTCTGGCCTCTGTTAGAAAGATCCTCATTTCTAAGGAGTCTATAATTGTTCCCAAGAAGGGAACCCTTGTTGACGGGGATAGAGAACTCTTTTCCACGTTCACTTTCCAGCCGTGAGATCTGAGAAAGGCCAGGACAATGTCCGTGTGAGCCTTTGCTTGAGGAAGGGACGACGCTTGAATCAGAATGTCGTCCAGGTAAGGTACTACTGCAATGCCCCTTGGTCTTAGCACCGCTAGAAGGGACCCTAGTACCTTTGTGAAAATCCTTGGAGCAGTGGCTAATCCGAAAGGAAGCGCCACGAACTGGTAATGTTTGTCCAGGAATGCGAACCTTAGGAACCGATGATGTTCCTTGTGGATAGGAATATGTAGATACGCATCCTTTAAATCCACCGTGGTCATGAATTGACCCTCCTGGATGGAAGGAAGAATAGTTCGAATGGTTTCCATCTTGAAAGATGGAACCTTGAGAAACTTGTTTAAGATCTTGAGATCTAAGATTGGTCTGAACGTTCCCTCTTTTTTGGGAACTATGAACAGATTGGAGTAGAACCCCATCCCTTGTTCTCTTAATGGAACAGGATGAATCACTCCCATTTTTAACAGGTCTTCTACACAATGTAAGAACGCCTGTCTTTTTATGTGGTCTGAAGACAACTGAGACCTGTGGAACCTCCCCCTTGGGGGAAGTCCCTTGAATTCCAGAAGATAACCCTGGGAGACTATTTCTAGCGCCCAAGGATCCAGAACATCTCTTGTCCAAGCCTGAGCGAAGAGAGAGAGTCTGCCCCCCACCAGATCCGGTCCCGGATCGGGGGCCAATATTTCATGCTGTCTTGGTAGCAGTGGCAGGCTTCTTGGCCTGCTTTCCCTTGTTCCAGCCTTGCATTGGTCTCCAAGCTGGCTTGGCTTGAGAAGTATTACCCTCTTGCTTAGAGGACGTAGCACTTTGGGCTGGTCCGTTTTTACGAAAGGGACGAAAATTAGGTCTATTTTTCGCCTTGAAAGGCCGATCCTGAGGAAGGGCGTGGCCCTTACCCCCAGTGATATCCGAGATAATCTCTTTCAAGTCAGGGCCAAACAGCGTTTTCCCCTTGAAAGGAATGTTTAGTAGCTTGTTCTTGGAAGACGCATCAGCCGACCAAGATTTCAACCAAAGCGCTCTGCGCGCCACAATAGCAAACCCAGAATTCTTAGCCGCTAACCTAGCCAATTGCAAAGTGGCGTCTAGGGTGAAAGAATTAGCCAATTTGAGAGCATTGATTCTGTCCATAATCTCCTCATAAGGAGGAGAATCACTATCGAGCGCCTTTATCAGCTCATCAAACCAGAAACATGCGGCTGTAGTGACAGGGACAATGCATGAAATTGGTTGTAGAAGGTAACCCTGCTGAACAAACATCTTTTTAAGCAAACCTTCTAATTTTTTATCCATAGGATCTTTGAAAGCACAACTATCCTCTATGGGTATAGTGGTGCGTTTGTTTAAAGTAGAAACCGCTCCCTCGACCTTGGGGACTGTCTGCCATAAGTCCTTTCTGGGGTCGACCATAGGAAACAATTTTTTAAATATGGGGGGAGGGACGAAAGGAATACCAGGCCTTTCCCATTCTTTATTAACAATGTCCGCCACCCGCTTGGGTATAGGAAAAGCTTCTGGGAGCTCCGGCACCTCTAGGAACTTGTCCATTTTACATAGTTTCTCTGGGATGACCAACTTTTCACAATCATCCAGAGTGGATAATACCTCCTTAAGCAGAATGCGGAGATGTTCCAACTTAAATTTAAATGCAATTACATCAGGTTCAGCCTGTTGAGAAATGTTCCCTGAATCAGTAATTTCTCCCTCAGACAAAACCTCCCTGGCCCCCTCAGATTGGGTTAGGGGCCCTTCAGAGATATTAATATCAGCGTCGTCATGCTCTTCAGTAACTAAAACAGAGCAGCCACGCTTACGCTGACAAGGGTTCATTTTGGCTAAAATGTTTTTGACAGAATTATCCATTACAGCCGTTAATTGTTGCATAGTAAGGAGTATTGGCGCGCTAGATGTACTAGGGGCCTCCTGAGTGGGCAAGACTCGTGTAGACGAAGGAGGGAATGATGCAGTACCATGCTTACTCCCCTCACTTGAGGAATCATCTTGGGCATCATTGTCATTATCACATAAATCACATTTATTTAAATGAACAGGAATTCTGGCTTCCCCACATTCAGAACACAGTCTATCTGGAAGTTCAGACATGTTAAACAGGCATAAACTTGATAATAAAGTACAAAAAACGTTTTAAAATAAAACCGTTACTGTCACTTTAAATTTTAAACTGAACACACTTTATTACTGCAATTGCGAAAAAACATGAAGGAATTGTACAAAATTCACCAAATTTTCACCACAGTGTCTTAAAGCCTTAAAAGTATTGCACACCAAATTTGGAAGCTTTAACCCTTAAAATAACGGAACCGGAGCCGTTTTAACACTTTAACCCCTTTACAGTCCCTGGTATCTGCTTTGCTGAGACCCAACCAAACCCAAAGGGGAATACGATACCAAATGACGCCTTCAGAAAGTCTTTTCTAAGTATCAGAGCTCCTCTCACATGCGACTGCATGCCATGCCTCTCAAAAACAAGTGCGCCACACCGGCGCGAAAATGAGGCTCTGCTTATGCTTTGGGAAAGCCCCAGAGAAATAAGGTGTCTAATACAGTGCCTGCCGATATTATAATATCAATATACCCAGATAAAATGATTCCTCAAGGCTAAATATGTTTTAAAATTGAATCAATTTAGCCCAGAAAAGTCTACAATCTTAATAAGCCCTTGTGAAGCCCTTATTTACCATCGTAATAAAAATGGCTTACCGGATCCCATAGGGAAAAATGACAGCTTCCAGCATTACATCGTCTTGTTAGAATGTGTCATACCTCAAGCAGCAAGAGACTGCACACTGTTCCCCCAACTGAAGTTAATTGCTCTCAACAGTCCTGTGTGGAACAGCCATGGATTTTAGTTACGGTGCTAAAATCATTTTCCTCATACAAACAGAAATCTTCATCTCTTTTCTGTTTCTGAGTAAATAGTACATACCAGCACTATTTTAAAATAACAAACTCTTGATTGAATAATAAAAACTACAGTTAAACACTAAAAAACTCTAAGCCATCTCCGTGGAGATGTTGCCTGTACAACGGCAAAGAGAATGACTGGGGTAGGCGGAGCCTAGGAGGGATCATGTGACCAGCTTTGCTGGGCTCTTTGCCATTTCCTGTTGGGGAAGAGAATATCCCACAAGTAAGGATGACGCCGTGGACCGGACACACCTATGTTGGAGAAAGAGAGTGAAGCAATTTCTAAGATTAAGTTTTAATGAGAAAAAATGTTTGAATTATATAAAAAACTAACAAAACAATATATTTTACCTTGGCAGGCAGCTGCCCATCTCTGTGCAATATTTTTTTACAAGCAGGTGGTACAGCTAATGAGAAGCAAACAGACCACTATAATAAAAAGTATAGCAGTGGCACAGGAGCACACTGCTATAAATTTCAGTAGAGCAGGAGTTAAACCTCCTAATAACTGTACCACCTGTCTGTCAGAAAATAAAAAATACTGCATGTAGGGGGCAGGTGGATGTCAATAAATACCACTTGAAAAGTCAAAAGCACGTCTTCAAAAGGTCCAAGCTGCTGAATTTGAAAAGTCCAAAAATCCCTTTGATGATGCAAAGGTGTTCTGTTATTAAGCACTTTCCCACCTGGGTGCTAAGCTGATTTAAGTTTTTTTTTTTTTAAATATATTTATTTTTTTACTTTTTTTTTCTTCATATCCCCAAGAGACTTACACCGTTGGAAAGGTTAGGCGATTGTAACCTATTGTAATTGTAATTTTTAAACAAATTTGCGCGGTGACGTCATCACGTCATTGCGTGTGACGTCACCGCCTGCCACTATACAGGCCCGATCGCTGGGGTAGGAGCGGGCGGGAGCCCCCAGCTCTCCCTCAAGGTGGGAGAGTGCTAGTGACGGCTCTAAGCCGTTGTTAGCACCTGAGTGGGAAACTCTGCGACGGCTCAGTGCCGTCGTTAGCACTCAAGGGGTTAATTGAAATACTAGGGTCAAAATGACCTCATGAAAAGGGGTAGTTTTGTAGCATTAATGAATTCGTAAAGCATAACACAAATAAGTTATACCACTGTTTTCTAACAATTTGAATGGGTACAAATTTTAAATCTACATGAAGAAATAAAACAGGTCATCCACTACACCAAGGAATTCTAAATGATTGGAATCAATCCTAGTGAGACTGAAACATTTGCTGCCAAAGAGGGGTGCAACAAATTGTTATGCACTGCACTGAAATACAATGAAACTTTATTTAAAGTTAGGTCATTTTTGACCAGATAATCTAAGATTTTGTAGATAAATAACAAATGTACCTTCATTATAGAGTACATCTGTTTTTCCAGCTGGCGTATCTGAAGTACATGTTGCCGCACGGCTTCCTGGAGGTGCAGAATACTGCTACGTTGCTCTTCTGGGTTGCTGGAGATCTCCAACTGAAATCGCACACGTTGCTTCTTTTCACTATGCTCCTGAAAATGAAATAACTGGTAAGTATTTCTACCATCTACAGTTGGTCTAAAATGGGTCCACATGATTTTGCACATGGACTGTGCAATGACATTATGAAGAAGTGTTAGTCATTCTGCTGAAGATTATGAAAAGCCTCTACAGAGTAGCACTCAGAGGAATACTGATTTGTACGTGTATCTTTGATTGATATTTCAATGATGGCTTTATCCAATTAATTATTTATTAGTAACTTCAGGGCAGAGGACAACACATTTTCCCACTCGGTACAATGCACTGAATGTGGAGGATGACAACAGGTTGTCCTTCTGGGGGCGAATTCTGGGAAGATTCAACACTGCAGTTGGGAAAGGAGACCAGTTCTGTTCCCATCACCAGCTGCAGAGGAATTCCCTGTGACATCACCAAGTACATGCTTAATGGCATAACAGGGATCAAAAATCATGCAGGTGATTGCTATAAAATGGTATTTAGAGGATTTTTCTCTGAGGAGGAAAAGTAATCCACTAACAAAACCATACCCATATATTGAACAATATTAGGGGGATGAGGTATGTTGCCCTTGAACAATGATGAACCTCACAGCACTAGTTGTATTTTTGGGGTTCTGACAATTTTTAAGACGTCTCTATTAGCCCTTCACCAATAAATCCCACAATAAAAAAAAGAAAGAGGTATCATATCCTTAAAACTGTCAAGTGATCGCCATAGTAGTAACAATCACCTGGCAGCAACAACTAACCTCATTTTCTAAAGATATATTTTTAAAGGACTTGGCCTGGTAAATAAAAAACATGGTATGCCTTGTTTAAGTACCTCACAGAAAAATATATAAATTAAACTAATATATAAATTAAATGAATGCCACACGAATAAAAAAAAGCCCAGACATAGGGGTATAAAATAGCTCAGCACCAAAGGGGTTAGTATATGCTTATAGATACAAATATAAAAGTATTAGTAAATATCCAATTTGGTACTTTCATTTAACATCCCTGACAACAAAACCATTCCCGCTCACCCACTTCACTCAATCCATAAGGAGCACATATTCAAACCCTTATTTTCTGCAATGTTTTAGGAAACTGTATTACAATATTCTTTACTGACTACGTAACATAAAATATACTAAATTACTTTGTAGCAAAAATCAAAGCAAAGACTGCACTCTCATGTAGGTGATCAAAATGTATTAAAGAGCAATGTTTCGGAGCTCCTACCCCTTTCTCAAGCTGAAACAATACTGTGATCATTACACACATATACCCCAACCAATAAAACCAGGGCCAATCACAAAAAGGGGGAGGGGATGAAACATCATAATTATTATACATCATATATTAACCCCACATACCCCAACAGAGTCTCACAGAAGAGTTTCAAAACTAAGGCCCACAATTAAAAACAACCTGATAGAAGGGAGCAGGACCACAAGCATCAGCACCTATATGACAAAAGGATAACAGTAACTAAATAAAGGGATTCAAATCAAATTCTTTATTCATCCCTTTGGGATACATAGTATCTATAATCTAGCCTCCAAAGCCATTTAGCTTCTTTGTAAAGAAGATCTTTCTTTCTATCACCTCCTCTGGCTTTTTTGTTTGCCCTATCTAGCTCCATAAACCTTAGCTATGTAACCTGATGACCCATAGGGCTCCATGTACGAAGCAGCGAAAGCTGCTCCGGAGCCTTTGCGGGGCAGGTTCGCATATGCGAGCCTGCTTCCCGCAATGTAAGAAGCAGCGGTCATTAGACCGCTGCTTCCTACACCCTACACCACCTCTTAGGTGGCAAAGCAAAATCACCGAGAGCTTGCTCGCTCTCGGTGATTGACAGCCCCTTCAGTCGCGTGATTGGTTGCGCGACTGAAGGGGCAGGCATTACACACTCCGCTGAGTGTGTAATGATACATACGGGCAAGCGGATCAATAGATCCGCTGCCCGTGTGTAGCGGAGGCGGGCGGACAGCGTCGCGAGTTAAGAAGCTGTCCGCCCGCCTCTTAGTACATGGAGCCCATAGAGTGATTTGGCACAGGTAAGTGATTAAGATCAGGATTCCTAATATAAGATTTATATTGAGCTATGACTCGCTGGGTGGGAAGCCGCACCTTTACCACTTGTTTAAATTCTGAGAGCGCTATTATAGCTCTGTCTAATGTTACACCTGACAGAATCCATGAGTCAAATCACCAATTGTTACATTTGGACTATATCATTTCAACTAATAATACACTGTGTTATATTGTTACATTCTTTGTATCTTATGTTTTTTTTATAGCACAGCATAGTGATTATAACACATTTTTGCACATAAAATGCAAGTCTGTCAAAAGCACTGAGATAAGGAGCAGTCTGCAGAGACTTAGATACAAGGTAATCGCAGAGGTAAAAAGTGTATTAATACAACAGTTAATTATGAAAAACTGGGGAATGGGTAATAAAGGGATTTTCTATCTTTTTAAACAAACATTATCAAGTATGCTGTCCCTTTAAGGCCTCCTAGTAGCAATGTTAATTGATGATTTTCTAATAACGCTCCATACAAATTATGATAGTAATCTTGTTTGACTCAGACAAAAAAAAATGTTGTGCATTCTTCATTACATATTAAAGGGATATGAAACCCAAACATTTTCTTTTGGAATTCAGACAGAGCGTACCATTTTAAAAACATTTCCAATTTACTTAAATTATCAAATTTGCTTAGTTCTCATGATATTCTGTGTTGAAGAGATACCTAGGTAGGCATTTGGAGCACTACACTGCAGTAGTAGTGCTGCCATCTAGTGTTCTTGCAAATGGATAACATTCTTGCAAAACTACTGCCATATAGTGCTCCAGAAATGGGCTGGCTCCTAAGCATACATCCCTGCTTTTCAACAAAAGATACAAAATTAACAAAGAAAAATTAATTTTAGAAGTAAATTATAAAGTTGTTTAAAATTGCATGCTCTATCTGAATCATGGAAGAAAATAAATTGGGTTTCCTATACCTTTAATGATTGCTCTTTTGATATTTAAATATCCCTTACAAAAAGAACAAAAACCCAACAACAACAAAAACTACTTTTCACTTGTATATTCACTTTTTGATAATAAATGATCACTATGTTTTCTTCTTGCCAAAACTTTTCACAGTATTAATTACTAATCAGTTATTACAACATACTTCATCATTATGCCTATTTTGCTATATCACTTTTTTTATTGATTCTTCATACAATAAATAATGAATTAATAAACCCAATAGAGTCCATGCAAAATACAACTGTCAATTTTTTATGCCAGAAGTTTATCAAATAATACTCTGGCTTTAATTGTAATGGAATTCTGTTTTTCAGGCAAAAAATCCAAAAGACCTCTCTCTTAGCTAATATCAACTTAATATTACTCCCACATTCACCCTTTGATACCTGTTCAATTACAAGCCATCTGCTTTTTTCTGATGTCTCATTTCAAAAAGTTGCATCAGTTGCGAAGTGGGGTGCCATACCTGATATTAGATATATCTTTATGTATGCAGGATCTTGTCGTCATACCCACATATTGTAATTTGCACTCAAAACATGTCAAAAGATACACAGCACAGGTGACTCGACAATTTAGTACAAAATTATCCTCAAAAACAGGAGAGACAAAAGTAAATATATTTGCAAGTATCAACTTATTATTATTGTCTTAAATTTATCAACATTGTACACATATACTACAAGCCCCAAACCTAGGGATAAAAACTTAACTTTTAATATATATACAGTACATAAAAATTAAATAGATTAGAACATAATTAAAAGCCCAAACACTAATTGGAAACACAGCCAGTCATGCGGCTCCATGAGAAAATTGAGAGCTATAAACTCATAGGCCACTTAGGTAGTACTATAATGTTACTGTACAACCATCCCGCTGAGCAGACTTTCCCTACACAATTACCAATATGATTTTGTGAAACCTTCAAATGGGGAAATACAATGGGCTTATGACTATGGGTGAGCAGTGCAGTAAAAAAAAAGCAAAAATAATTTTGACAAAAAAGGTCACATATATATACTAATCACTTCCAGGCAACCCACCACCTTACATCATGCAGCTCTGGCTCACGCCTGACGTGCGTTTCGTCAGAGATTTCTCAAAGGCGAGCTGCATGACTGGCTGTGTACTCAATTCGTTTTTGGGATTTTAATTATATTTTAAAGTGATTGTAAACTTTAACAAATTAAAGCCCAGTATCAAATAATACTCATAAAAATAGGGGAACTTTAATTCAATAAAATTTATAATGATGATTATTTTTTAAAATACCTTTTGCGTTTTGTTAAACGCTGATCCTCTGCTCGCATTTACTGCTTTCTTTAGCAGATCAATGACAAATCTAGCTTCCTCTAATCATTGTGTGCCCCCTTTGGGTTTTATCCCTAGGTTTGGGGCTTTTAGTAAATGTGTAAACACTTGATACATTTAAGATAACAATATTAACAGAGTACATATAAATATCTTTACTCTTGTCTCTCCTATCTTGGAGGATAATTTTGTACTAACTATTAACGTTTAAATATATGTTACCTCCCACAAGTTATTTGGTAACATTTTTTATTGTATACAATAGAGGTGTGGGTTAATTTAATTAATTGGTATATAGGTTATAGTATCTCAAGAGAAATATAAATTTTTTAAGCAGACAATTTAAACATGTTTTGTATTGATAGGTATACTTTGTAACTACACTTAAAAAAAACATTCCCCACTATTACATATTCACAAGCCTTGCATGTGGAATTGTGAATCCTATAAACTTCCTTATAGGATAACCAAGAACTTTTTCTAAATTCCCTAGTTTTTAAATGAGTGGGGGATATATTACTAATGGTCAAGTCTCTCCTATAGGAGCAATGACATTCTTCACTGACCAAATCCACTAAACCTTCATCTGCTTCTAGCACCTGAAAATACTTTTTCACAATATCACAAATTTGGTGGTATTAGTCAATGAAAGCTTTAACAAAAGCGACCCTTCTAGGTGCAGGTCACTTTACTCTCCTTGTATGTCTCATCAAAAGATTTCCCTGATCAAAGAAGCCACCATTTATTTTACCTTTCTTAACATTGCTTTTGAATAGCCATATGCCCTGGTTTCTGATTGATCCCCTTAAACCCACAACTCCTCCTTACTTGAAAGATCAACATATGTACAGACAAGGGTTCCAAACAAAGGAGTTGAACAAACAGGGACGTTACCCACTATGAAGAGGGAAACCTCACAAAAAATACAGATAAATAATATAATTAATCAAATGATCCCCTCTCTAATATTGAAATAAAGGTACTCAGTGTTGGAATGGGTTTTGTTCCATCAGCAAAGTTTAATTTATTTCAAGCTTTTCTAGATGTTAACAAGCTGATGCGAAATATAACATTACGAAAATACTTTAATGATGCCTCATTAAGTAAGGATGAGTTGGGGGTTAAAGGGTATCCAACAGAAATAACCATGGTACTGAGTGACCTTTCTTTTTTGGAGATTTGCTATTGGATAGTATTGGAGGATTTGTTTTATTCTCTTGGCATCCTTTGTTGAAATGAATAACTATGTAGGTTCAGGAGCTGCTGATTGGTGCCTGCACATATTTGCCTCTTGTTATTGGCTCACCCAAATCCTTCAGCTAGCTCTCAGTAAATGCATTGCTGCTCCTTCCCCAAAGGATACCAACAGAATGAAGACAATTTGATAATAGAAGTAAATTGGAAATTTGTTTAAAATTGTATTCTCTGTCTGAATCATGAAAGAAAAAACATAATTTATGTAAGAACTTACCTGATAAATTCATTTCTTTCATATTAGCAAGAGTCCATGAGCTAGTGACGTATGGGATATACATTCCTACCAGGAGGGGCAAAGTTTCCCAAACCTTAAAATGCCTATAAATACACCCCTCACTACACCCACAATTCAGTTTAACGAATAGCCAAGAAGTGGGGTGATAAGAAAGGAGCGAAAGCATCAAAAATAAGGAATTGGAATAATTGTGCTTTATACAAAAAAATCATAACCACCATAAAAAAGGGTGGGCCTCATGGACACTTGCTAATATGAAAGAAATGAATTTATCAGGTAAGTTCTTACATAAATTATGTTTTATTTCATGTAATTAGCAAGAGTCCATGAGCTAGTGACGTATGGGATAACAAATACTCAAGATGTGGAACTCCACACAAGAGTCACTAGAGAGGGAGGGATAAAAATAAAGACAGCCAATTCCACTGAAAAAATAATCCACAACCCAAATCAAAAAGTTTTAATCTTATAATGAAAAAAACTGAAATTATAAGCAGAAGAATCAAAGAGAAACAGCTGCCTGAAGTACTTTTCTACCAAAAACTGCTTCAGAAGAAGAAAACACATCAAAATGGTAGAATCTAGCACAAACTTACTTCACCACCTCCATGGGAGGCAAAGTTTGTAAAACTGAATTGTGGGTGTGGTGAGGGGTGTATTTATAGGCATTTTAAGGTTTGGGAAACTTTGCCCCTCCTGGTAGGAATGTATATCCCATACGTCACTAGCTCATGGACTCTTGCTAATTACATGAAAGAAATGTTGGGTTTCGTGTCCCTTTTATAAGTAAAATGTAACCTAGTAATGTACTATAGAACATAGATAAGCTCTACCCTTGGAGGGGTTTAATCAGTCCACCTTAAGAAATTGCACTGTAAGCAGATAGTTTGGTGATGTCATATTGTTTTAAATAAAGTTTGGATGTCAACTAGGTTATTCAGCTAAGACTACTGCAGTAAACCAAAATGCGTTCGCTGGTCTAGTTGCCATCCCTTACCAACTTTGTATTGTGCTGTTCATTTGGTTTTATAATTAAAATTCCAATAAAGATTGAAGTTTTATACTATATACCCACTTTTTTGGGTGTACTGGATTTTGTTATGTTGATGGAAAGTTACAGCCAGTTAAGAGTACACCCCGAGGGAGGCTCCAGCATATGTTGAATTTCCATTCAATAACAAGAGGGCATAATGTCTGGGTGTGTCTTTGAGGACCAAAAGAAACTTTAGGAAGCGTCATGGAGGTAAACGGTTACCTGAAAGAGGGTTAGAAGAGTCCCGCGAGAGCTTGCTAAAAAACAGCAGATTAAGCCATGGAAAATTGACAGAGAAAGGAGTCTCTTTTTCCGACTACCGGGAGAGCCATAAGTGTCGAATTCTGTACTTTATAATTTAGCGGCAATTGTATTTATAGTTAATTTAGTCTAATTGTGGTTTGCAATGGCTACCAATATATTGGAGTATATATTTAATTGAATGAACATACATTTTTATTTACAAGAGGAGTGACTGCCTGCATCAAGTGGCCATTTATTGACATTGATTATTCCTAAGCATGCAACATGTTTACTTGATTTTTTTTTATAAAAGTACGTAGTGCACATCAGTTCATGGCAACTGCAAGCAATGAAAGATGCAAATACATGAGGTTTATTAAGTTTGTGCTAACAATTTGCTATCATGCGAAAGGCCCTGCTCCTTTTCTACTTGACAGCGAGTCACCAGCCTAGCAAAGCTCTGGGCTTCTGTCTTAAATATCTGGTAGACTTCATTTAATACAACTAAGTTAGTAACCTCTCATTTGTTTCCATCTGTGCAATTATAGAGTTCTCAATCAATAAAACAAACCTTGCGCTTGGGTTCCACATGTAGGAGCAAGTTGTTGACTATGTCCAGAATCATGGCATACTGTGCAGGGTTGGTGGATATCTCGAGGTGCTGGTGTTTTAAGGTAAAAGTGTCAGCTGCAGCTGCAAACAGACCAGAAACAAAGCTGTGAAAGCATCTTGTAATGTTTAAACTCTTTATCTTCAAACTACATTCTGCTCACATACCTTCTTGTCCTTTAAGCAAATCTTCCTTTTCTGGGTGCAGAGGTGTGGAGGGTGGCTTGATCTGCAAAGCTAACTCTGGGTCTATGTCATGGCTGTAGCTGATGTAATACATATGGCAGTTGCAACGTGAGATAATCCTCTGCATCTGCTGGTTCTGCTGGACCTCTGCTGGCTGACTTAAGTCTACAGAAAGACACAGATGTTTTATCAAAGCATCCCATGAAGCTATAATTTTGGATATCTGTAATTCACCTTTCTGATATGGCTTGTGGATATTCATTTCAGTTGTGCTTTCTACTCTTTGTCAAATATTTGATTTCTTTATACTCTGAAAACCTCACAAAACAATCCTTGCTATAAGTCTGACCTGTAGTAGTGCTGACCATCCCACCAACAGCCTGTCCACTCTCCATCAGCTCCTGCACTGAGTCCAGGTTTCTGTGCCGATGCTCCTCAATGTTTTTCACCTGAGGAAGGAAATTTAGAATGCTCTTTAGATACAATATCAGGTTTATCCACTCATTTAGTCAATATGTTCCCAAGATAACAGATATGCGGACCTCGAGTGATTATGATGTAGAAGTTTTAATGTAGTTGTGGAAACAGAAACAAATTCGTTTTAAAGACCTGAGGTTTAAAGTTTAGAAAACCTTCATTCAATAAACCAAGGGTCTATATCTGCAAATGGGTAATTGATGGAAATAAATCTGTATTCTTATCTGCTGATAATGGACAGAATGAGAAGAGCTGATTGTTCCACTTAGAAAACAGAATAATCAGATTGCTCATTTCTGGCCACTAAAGTAGGGTCTACTACCTAAATGGCAAAAGCAAAAATGTTACAGATAACTAGACGTGTACATTTGTGTATTTAGTTAGTACCTGAATGTGGAAGACGGCGCCTGCTCGCAGCATTCGGCTCTTTTCTGAGACGTATTTTTTCTTGTGAAAGTGTAACATATTAAGATCAGTGCAAATCCAGATCTTAGTGTGTTACACTTTCACAAGATGAAATCTTGCGCATTCGGATACTAACTAAATAACCGAATGCACATGTTTACAGATAACAAACTATGTCAATATTATCCAATGTTGTATCTCACTGGTGGAAAGATGCTCCATTTGGCTGCCAGCTAGGACTGCATAACATTACTTTACTTTACTTTCAGAAACAGGGCTAACCTTAGCTATTTTCATAACCTCAATTATTAAGAAAAAAAATACAGGCATATCCCTGAAGTACTGGAACTCCATGAAGAAGTGATTATTAATTTAATGGAACATTAATAATATGCTGCGGCTGTACTGTAAAATATGTTTTAAAAAAAAAAAAACAACACACATTGGTTTAGCTTTTATTTATTTTTAAGTCTACACTAGCACTGTGTTAGTGTACTTAACAATCAGTGCCTGTGTAAGCACTGAAATTGGCAAGACCTGTGCATGTGGTGCAAGTATTTGTGTTAAAATGTATATATATTTTTTTTATAAAAAAAGATGCATTATGGTAACTGCTACTAAGTACCAACATTTTATCTGCCTTTAATATAATACTAAATGAGTCCATTTGTAAAGAAAAAAACACTACACTTTTATCACAAGAATATTAGAGGAAATATTAATCAATATTAATTATATAATATGAAGCAAGACCAACCTCCAGCCACCGCTGGCTGTCCTCTCCATCACTGGGGCTACTCTCGGTAGTGGCAAAGTACTGCATGCTGTCAAGTTGACATGTCCATGAGGTCTTCTGCTTTAGGGTGTCTCCGTACCAAGAGGGGTGATGCTGGCACTGCAAGAGTTGAGCCTTAGCTGCAGACACAATCACACAGCCTTCTGTCTCGGCTCCTCGTAGCACCATCTGCAGAGTTAGAGGGGAATGCTGTGAATCCATGATATACAATAACATTAAAGGAGCAGTGTGAATGCAAAAAATATTGAGCATGGGACAACTTTAGGAATAAACTTTTTTTTTCTATGTAATGTGTTGTTCATCACCTTTAGAGTTTAATATGCAAACATAAAAGAGGAAGCTTGTTGCTTAGTGTAGCTAGATTTCAAGTGAAAATTCTAGATACAAACTGTTCTTTATTGCTAAAGCAGTTTGTTTGTTTTTTTTACAATTTATCTTCGGTCACTATGTGTGATAAACCCTGGGCCTGTGCTTCGTTAGCTGCTTAATGCAGAATAAGATAGCTGCTTGAGAGCTGGATTCCTTCTTGTGAATACCTCCCACCCCAGCAAGAAATACAGACAAACTTTTTCTAAACCCAGCAAGGTAACATCACTGACTTTCTCTTCAATCAAGCAATGTGTGAAAATATTTTCCACATTTGTTGGTCTATTTTAAAAACATCTCTCCGTCTCGAACTCTGCCTTATCAGTTACCCACTCCTTCCGTCTGCTTACGATACTCGAAACCAAACTCCAAGAAGTTTTAACCCACTTCAAAGACAATGTCTCTGATTTCCCTCCCCTCTCCTCCTGTATCATACATAATTTTCTCATTTAGATTGTAAACTTGAGAGCCTTTCAAACTGTAGCTCACTTTGTATAAAAAGTGCATCATCTACTCATTGTGTTCAACGGTAGTGCTATCCTCAACTTCTGTGGAAGCCTTCACTGTAAGCGTTTTAAAGGAGTTTTTGTATTGTTTGTTAAAGAAGTTTTTACCACGTGTGTAACATACCCATGTACAACTTGTAACTCTAGTACCATTTGTAGCTTAAAAATGCAATGTACCTCTGTATAGCGCTACATTAAGGGTTGGCGTTTTATAAATAATAAAAATAACAACAGGATTATAACAATAGAGGTCGTAAAAAAAATTCCAATGTAAAAAGGGGTCCAAGGTGAAAATATTTTAAGAAGCTCTGACCTAGACAATACTTACCAAGTGAGAGACCTCCCTGGTTTAGGCATGGACAGGAAACAAACCACACACCCTATAACTTGGAAGCCTACCTTCCCTACCCCATTCCTAGCTTGTCCATCGTAGGATAAAAGAACAAAGGTGGGAAACCTGGTATTGTCTAAGTCATAAGCGAAGATATAGAAATTTCTGTTTTTAATGTTTAAAGTGAATGTAAACTTAAGAAGGCGTGAAAACGGCATTCTAAAGACTTTTAAAAATTAGCATGTTTAATTCATGACATTGTTTAAATTGATGTTTTTACTTACATTTTTATCTTTCAACTGCACCGCCAATAAGCGCAGCTCTCCCCCTGCCATACTGTCTAATTGATTGACAGATGACGATTCTTCAAACAACTAATCATGGTTCACCCCCCCTCCGGGGCATTCAGCCCCTTTGCATAAACATCACGGCCCGGGGGGAAAATATGATTAGTTGTTTGAAACATCGCTTATCGGCGGTGCAGTTAAAAGATAAAAATTTAAGAAAATACATAAATTTAAACAATTTAATGAATTCAACTTATGCTAATTTTTAAAAGTCTATAGAATGCCGTTTTCACGGCTTGTTGAGTTTACATTTACTTTAATTTATAATTATCTTTGCCTTAGCTAAGCCAACAATAAGTAGGTGAGAAAAGTATAAAGCAGTCAAATATAATAGGGTGGGTGAAAAAAGATCAGACACATCAGAAACGGAAATAAATCCAAAAAGAGTATACAAAACTTTATACAGTCAATACAGAAGAGAGAATTTTCATGCCAAATCTATAAATTGCAAAGTATCTTATTTGTAATGATTCAAAAAAAGAGTGAGGAGTTTTCCAGACAGCTGCTTGGCATAAATCAGACACAGATGCATCATTATGAAATGCCCAGATGTAGATACTGCTCTAGAAGTTTGTGCCCTGAGCCCCTCTGATACGTGAAGCTACTTAAGCTGTCAACTTTTGTGATGCACTGGACAATAGTAATTCTGTTAGTAAATACCTTTACAATGGCCCAGGAGTACAACAAACAGGCTGTTTTTTTCTGAAATCCTTTGTTCTTTTAACATGATAATGAAGAAAACCTACCACCGTGGCTTAAATCCCCCAATTTCTTAGCGGAATAAAATGATAGTAAAACATATCCTTTGAGGAGGGAAAATATGACACCACCTTTGAAAAATATTATGGAACAGTTCAGAGAACTAGCTTATACCGATGAAATGAAAGGCTCATTGATTGAAAATGATCATAATTCGGAAACACGCCTTGCAGAAGCGATTGCCATTATGAACACAGTCTTTAGAATTTTTAAATACCAAATTATGATTTCCAGCAGTCATCAGCTGGAAAACATAATTTGGTATTTTCTAGAGACCGGCTTCCTAGCCTGAATAAGAGTGTTGACGAAAGGATCAGAAACACCTCTAGGTGTATAACTAAACATTAAACTTCTAGCGCCTTTAGGTCTGGATGCAAGAAAGGACCTAGAGACAGAAGCTCTCTTCGTAATAGAAGAGTCCAAGGAGGAGAGTTGGAAATCTGATTTAGAACTGCTTACCAGGAACGTGCGTGGCTAAACTGGAGCAATGAGGATTACTTGAGATCTCTCCTGCATGATTCAAGCTATACTAGAGCATCTGTGAGATCTGTCTAAGGAGCCCTTGACCTGGCACAGTAACTGGGAAGCTTATGATTCAAATGAGAAGCAATCATATCGATTATATGTGGCCACTATTTCATCAAAAACTTCCTGGTTGAGGGATCATTCTCCCGAATTAAAAATCTGACAACTGAGAAAGTCAACTTCCCAAATGTTGACTCCTGAAATATAGAATGCAAGAAACCTTCTTCATCACTCTGATGATTTATCTATGCCACTGCGGTGACATTGTCTGGCTGAAACCTCAGTCAGATCTCTCGCTTGAGAAGAGGCCAACTCTGAAGAGTCCTGAAAATCTCTATGAGTTCTAACACATTGATTGGTAACCTCACCTCCTGAGAGGACCAAACTCCATATGTTTTACAAGAATACCAGACAACCCCCCATCCTGAAAGACTGGCATCTGTTGTAATAAACACCTAAGATGGCCTTAGGAAAAGAGAGCCTTGTATCAGAGACTTGTGGGATAACCATCAAAGAGAGATTGTCTGGTTTTGTAATCCAGACAAATTGATACATCTGAATAATCTCCATTCCACTGTTTGATCAATAGAATATTAAATAAAATAATAGTAACAGACTTTCATAAAGGTTATGTTATATGCAGCAATACAAGGATACTAGCACCCAATGCTAGACAATGTGGGGGAAAAACTTTAACAAAGGTTGATGTAAGCCTAGCTAAAATATCACCTTAATCAAAGGAATGAGAGACACCAAGCATAAAAAATGCCCCAAATAAGATCTTGATAAGTGGGTACTTTAGCCCCCTGTTTGCAGACCTCACCAGAGCACAGCAACACCACAGCGCACCCAGATATGGCCAACACTGCACTGAGCAAAAAGAAAGCGGGATCACTGTGGCAAGCTCCACACATTGCAGTTAAATACGGCCACAGTACGACATTGCTAATACAGGAATGTCACATGTAAACCAGCATCCCTTGGGCATGTATACTGGATGGGGGAAAGGAAAACATTTAAATATTATTTTGATGCTTAATTTTAAAATTATAAAAATGTTTTTGTTTTTAAATGTCTTTTTTAACAATGTAATACATTGTCGCCTTAGATCATATTATTTTCTACCCACCATGTTTCTTTCAGGGCAAGGTTTTGAGCACACTGCTTTAAAAATGTCAATACAAGGCAAGACCACCAAAAAGCCCATGTCTTCATATGTATATCACTGAGTGCAGTTACCTGACAGTTCACCAGTTCAATTAGCCAGTTGTGGTTGTAGATGTCTTTGTCCTGGCAGGGAGCCTTGCCGCAGAGCTGCTCACTTACTCCCGACTCCTCCTCAGTAAATACTACAAACTTATCAGTCTCTTCTATGAGCTTCTGCAGCATGTCTGCTCCTGAAAGACCAATGGACAATGGAATTACTAGAGATCACACTACACACACATCTACATTTATGATCCAGTGTATTTGATATATCAGGATCATTAGTGAGTCATAATTTAGCAATACCAAAGCATTCCAATTGTGGTAATATTGGTATTAAGCGGGACAACTGCAATAAAGTTTATTTGCCCAGTGAGCTGTTACTGTAGGATACAGTGGGTTAGTGAGCTTCATTACTGAATATATAAAATAAAAATGACCCATTGAAGGCCCTGTAGCTAAGAGGGGGAGTCCTCTACATTTCTCATTGACAAAGACAGGCAAATGCAGTGTAATACAGCATGCAAAGAAATTCATTTTGGCAATTTTAGACAGTTAAAATTACATTTAATATAAACTGGAAGCTGCATGCATGAGAAGCTAAATGAATAATGCATGTATGTTGTGTTTTTCTTTTGCACAGATTGCACCCTGTAAAAGAACTGTTGTTATCAAGGCTTTATCCATTTGATTGTCGTTGGAACGTATATTATGGGTTCATACATATAAAGATAACAGACTTCATACTGCATAGCTTCATACCTAATCTCCATTCTATAACTAACTCTAACATGTATATTTATATATACACAGTTTAAAACATTTACATGATACATTCATATTACTTACTGCCTCAGAGTGCAAAGGTTCTTAAAAGCAAACTACTACCAGTGAGTTATTTTGCAGCACACACTGCTGATTTCTGAAACACAATTATACACCAAAACCACCTAATGTCCTCAATGCTATTGCAAACTATGGCCTAGATTTGGAGTTTGGCGTTAGCCGTGAAAACCAGCGTTAGAGGCTCCTAACGCTGGTTTTAGGCTACCGCCGGTATTTGGAGTCACTCAAAATAGGGTCTAACGCTCACTTTTCAGCCGCGACTTTTCCATACCGCAGATCCCCTTACGTCAATTGCATATCCTATCTTTTCAATGGGATCTTTCTAACTCCGGTATTTAGAGTCGTGTTTGAAGTGAGCGTTAGACATCTAACGACAAAACTCCAGCCGCAGGAAAAAAGTCAGTAGTTAAGAGCTTTCTGGGCTAACGCCGGTTTATAAAGCTCTTAACTACTGTGCTCTAAAGTACACTAACACCCATAAACTACCTATGTACCCCTAAACCGAGGTCCCCCCACATCGCCGACACTCGAATAAATTTTTTTAACCCATAATCTGCCGACCGCCACCTACGTTATCCTTATGTACCCCTAATCTGCTGCCCCTAACACCGCCGACCCCTGTATTATATTTATTAACCCCTAATCTGCCCCCCACAATGTCGCAGCCAGCTACCTACAATAATTAACCCCTAATCTGCCGACCGCAAAGCGCCGCCACCTACGTTATCCTTATGTACCCCTAATCTGCTGCCCCTAACACCGCCGACCCCTATATTATATTTATTAACCCCTAATCTGCCCCCCACAACGTCGCCCCCACCTGCCTACACTTATTAACCCCTAATCTGCCGAGCAGACCGCACCGCTACTATAATAAAGTTATTAACCCCTAATCCGCCTCACTAACCCTATAATAAATAGTCTTAACCCCTAATCTGCCCTCCCTAACATCGCCGACACCTAACTTCAATTATTAACCCCTAATCTGACGACCGGAGCTCACCGCTATTCTAATAAATGTATTAACCCCTAAAGCTAAGTCTAACCCTAACACTAACACCCCCCTAAATTAAATATAATTTTAATCTAACGAAATAAATTAACTCTTATTAAATAAATTATTCCTATTTAAAGCTAAATACTTACCTGTAAAATAAATCCTAATATAGCTACACTATAAATTATAATTATATTATAGCTATTTTAGGATTAATATTTATTTTACAGGTAACTTTGTATTTATTTTAAACCAGGTACAATAGCTATTAAATAGTTAAGAACTATTTAATAGCTAAAATAGTTAAAATAATTACAAAATTACCTGTAAAATAAAATCCTAACCTAAGTTACAATTAAACCTAACACTACAACTATCAATAAATTAATTAAATAAACTACCTACAATTACCTACAATTAACCTAACACTACACTATCAATAAATTAATTAAATACAATTCCTACAAATAACAACAATTAAAATAAACTAGCTAAAGTACAAAAAATAAAAAGAACTAAGTTACAAAATATAAAAAAATATTTACAAACATAAGAAAAATATTACAACAATTTTAAACTAATTACACCTACTCTAAGCCCCCTAATAAAATAACAAAGCCCCACCAAAATAAAAAAAATGCCCTACCCTATTCTAAATAACTAAAGTTCAAAGCTCTTTTACCTTACCAGCCCTGAACAGGGCCCTTTGCGGGGGCATGCCCCAAGAAGTTCAGCTCTTTTGCCTGTAAAAAAAAACATACAATACCCAAGCCCCCCAACATTACAACCCACCACCCACATACCCCTAATCTAACCCAAACCCCCCTTAAATAAACCTAACACTAAGCCCCTGAGATCTTCCTACCTTGTCTTCACCTCACCGGGTTCAACGATCTGTCCAGAAGAGCTCCTCCGATGTCCTGATCCAAGCCCAAGAGGGGGGCTGAAGAGGTCCATGATCCGGCTGAAGTCTTCATCCAAGCGGGAGCTGAAGAGGTCCATGATCCGGATGAAGTCTTCATCCAAGCGGGAGCTGAAGAGGTCCATGATCCGGATGAAGTCCTTCTATCAACGGCATCTTCATCTTCTTTCTTCGGATCCATCTTGCAGACCTCCGACGCGGAACATCCTCTTCTCCCCGACGCCTACTAGCCGAATGACGGTTCCTTTAAGGGACGTCATCCAAGATGGCGTCCCTCGAATTCCGATTGGCTGATAGGATTCTATCAGCCAATCGGAATTAAGGTAGGAATATTCTGATTGGCTGATGGAATCAGCCAATCAGAATAAAGTTCAATCCGATTGGCTGATCCAATCAGCCAATCAGATTGAGCTCGCATTCTATTGGCTGTTCCGATTGGCTGATAGGATTCTATCAGCCAATCGGAACAGCCAAGAGAATGCGAGCTCAATCTGATTGGCTGATTGGATCCAGCCAATCGGATATGAACTTTATTCTGATTGGCTGATTCCATCAGCCAATCAGAATATTCCTACCTTAATTCCGATTGGCTGATAGAATCCTATCAGCCAATCGGAATTCGAGGGACGCCATCTTGGATGACGTCCCTTAAAGGAACCGTCATTCGGCTAGTAGGCGTCGGGAGAAGAGGATGTTCCGCGTCGGAGGTCTGCAAGATGGATCCGGAAGAAAGAAGATTGAAGATGCCGTTTGATAGAAGACTTCATCCGGATCATGGACCTCTTCAGCTCCCGCTTGGATGAAGACTTCATCCGGATCATGGACCTCTTCAGCTCCCGCTTGGATGAAGACTTCATCCGGATCATGGACCTCTTCAGCTCCCGCTTGGATGAAGACTTCAGCCGGATCATGGACCTCTTCAGCCCCCCGCTTGGGCTTGGATCAGGACATCGGAGGAGCTCTTCTGGACAGATCGTTGAACCCGGTGAGGTGAAGACAAGGTAGGAAGATCTTCAGGGGCTTAGTGTTAGGTTTATTTAAGGGGGGTTTGGGTTAGATTAGGGGTATGTGGGTGGTGGGTTGTAATGTTGGGGGGCTTGGGTATTGTATGTTTTTTTTACAGGCAAAAGAGCTGAAACTTTTTGGGGCATGCCCCCGCAAAGGGCCCTGTTCAGGGTCGGTAAGGTAAAAGAGCTTTGAACTTTAGTTATTTAGAATAGGGTAGGGCATTTTTTTTATTTTGGGGGGCTTTGTTATTTTATTAGGGGGCTTAGAGTAGGTGTAATTAGTTTAAAATTGTTGTAATATTTTTCTTATGTTTGTAAATATTTTTTTATTTTTTGTAACTTAGTTCTTTTTTATTTTTTGTACTTTAGCTAGTTTATTTAATTGTTGTTATTTGTAGGAAATGTATTTAATTAATTTATTGATAGTGTAGTGTTAGGTTAATTGTAGGTAATTGTAGGCAGTTTATTTAATTAATTTATTGATAGTGTAGTGTTAGGTTTAATTGTAACTTAGGTTAGGATTTATTTTACAGGTAATTTTGTAATTATTTTAACTATTTTAGCTATTAAATAGTTCTTAACTATTTAATAGCTATTGTACCTGGTTAAAAATAAATACAAAGTTACCTGTAAAATAAATATTAATCCTAAAATAGCTATAATATAATTATAATTTATATTGTAGCTATATAGGATTTTATTTTACAGGTAAGTATTTAGCTTTAAATAGGAATAATTTATTTAATAAGAGTTAATTTATTTCGTTAGATTAAAATTATATTTAATTTAGGGGGGGTGTTAGTGTTAGGGTTAGACTTAGCTTTAGGGGTTAATACATTTATTAGAATAGCGGTGAGCTCCGGTCGTCAGATTAGGGGTTAATAATTGAAGTTAGGTGTCGGCGATGTTAGGGAGGGCAGATTAGGGGTTAATACTATTTATTATAGGGTTAGTGTGAGGCGGATTAGGGTTAATAACATTTATTATAGTAGCGGTGCGGTCCGCTCGGCAGATTAGGGGTTAATAAGTGTAGGGCAGGTGGGGGCGACGTTGTGGGCGGCAGATTAGGGGTTAATAAATATAATATAGGGGTCGGCGGGTGTTAGGGCAGCAGATTAGGGGTACATAAGTATAATGTAAGTAGCGGCGTTTACGGAGCGGCAGATTAGGGGTTAAAAATAAAATGCAGGGGGTCAGCGATAGCGGGGGCGGCAGATTAGGGGTTAATAAGTGTAAGGTTAGGGGTGCTTAGACTCGGGGTACATGTTACGAGTGTTAGGTGCAGACGTAGGAAGGTGTTTCCGCATAGCAAACAATGGGGCTGCGTTAAGAGCTGAACGCGCTTTTTTGCAGAGTGTTAGGTTTTTTTTTCAGCTCAAACAGCCCATTGTATCCTATGGGGGAATCGTGCACAAGGCACGTTTTTGAGGCTGGCCGCTTGCGTAAGCAACTCTGGTATCGAGAGTTGAAGCTGCGTTAAAAATGCTCTACGCTCCTTTTTTGGAGCCTAACGCAGCCTTTATGTGGACTCTCAATACCAGAGTTGTTTTTATGGTGCGGCCAGAAAAAAGCCGGCGTTAGTTTTTTTCAGGGTCGTTACCGACAAAACTCCAAATCTAGCCGTATGCTTTTACTTCTCAAGACCAGCTATATTAAAACCTTACAAAAAACAAAAGGTTTGAAGTTAAATGCTGGTTCATAATGGTTTCAATAACACTGAAAGTATTCCCTCCTCCTTTGCAGCTGACCAAGACATCTAAAGAAAAAAAATGTAATACAAAAAAATGTTTCTTCCAAGGTATTTATTTAAAATTGCAGCATTCATTTATTTTTTGTCACAAAAATGGTTAGTGAATTAATTTACAAGCTTGATGGAGGGATGTGCATTCAAAAAGAACTTTTGCTGAGAAAATATAAAAGTAAAAAAATGTTTAAATCCAATTCTTCAATGTTAATTACGGAAATTAATGTCAAAATCTTATGGTCGGTGGTACCTCAAATCGGAAAGACTATGGTAGATATAGACAGGTGCTCAGTACAATTGCTGGAGAGATTGTACAGATCTTCATATTTGGTGGTGTTGTCCTATAGCTCAATCGTTTTGTTATGCTATCAAGGCCAAAATGGATGAGGTTTTATCATACCCAACCCATTTACCCACTAGTATTTCCTTTTAATAAATTCCCCCCAAAAAAAGTGTTTATTACAAATCAATCTATTAGCAATAATGAATAATAGTGATCACCGCACTACTGGAGAAAAACCCTCTTTGCTTACACTTCTGTTTGGAGAGAGTTTCTTTCAACCAGAAATTGGACAAATGCCATTATGCAAGGATCAAACATATTGACGATTATTACTCCATGTGCTTTATTTGGGAGGATTATATGTCAAAATTAACTTTAAAAAAATCTTTTTGCCTAGTTATTATATTTGATTTTCGTTATTCTACAGGACATTAGCATCACAACTCTCTCTGCCTCACTAATTTGCAAATAAGAACTATATTACAAACGATATATGGATATAACCCCTGAAGTATGTAATGTATTAAGATATTGTGAACTCTGTTATTCCAATATAGTCTTATTTTATTTGTTAATGTGGCTTGGCTTTCCACATTCTTACGAATTTAAAAAACAGATTCAATCAATATTTAAGCACGTTATGAATGTGCAACTTAAGTCATTGGAGAAGCTGTACACATAACTTTTATTTTTCAATAAGACTTCATGCTTCCCAACAAAAGGATGATTGTGAATAGATTGTGAACATATATGTGAGGTTGTCTACTTTTAAAGGGACAGTAAAAGTCATAATTAGACATTCATGATTTAGGTAGAACATACAATTTTAAACAACTTTTCCAATATACTTCTATTATTTAATTTGCTTCCTTCTCTTGTTATCCTTTGCTGAAATGTTTATCTGGGAAATCTAGAAAAACCTAGGTTCTAGCTGCTGATTGGTGGCCTCATATATACACCAACTGTCATTGGTTCACCCATGTGTTTAGTTAGAAACCAGCAGTGCATTGCTGATCCTTCAACAAAGCATACCAGGAGAATTAAACAAATCTATAATAGAAGTAAACTGGAAATGTAGTTTTAAAATTGTATGTTCTACCTAAATCATGAAAAAAAAAATTGTTTTCATGTCTATTTAAGTGAATATTGATTAGAGCATTAATCCAGAATTTCAAATTAGTATATTGTAAAACTGTAGTTTAATCATGAAGAGCTTCTCTTACCTCCTGAGGGTGACCTCTCAATCCTACCAGTGACAACAGGTGCGGTGACCTTTTTAGGAGGAGGAAAGCTGCGCATAGAACCTCGCTTTAACTTCTTGGCTTGAACCTGGGTATCAATCTTTAGTCCCTTTAATGCCTCAGTGGAGAGATTGCGCTTCAACACAGCTGCCTTTTTGTATCCGTCATACAGGCCAAATGCAATGTCTCTGTTGAGAGTGGTCCAAGATGCTCGGTAGATCCACTAGATGCAAACGATGAGTGTATATGGCATTTCATCACTAGTGGCAGAGAGTTCCTACAAAGGAAAAAACAATATATAAGATAAGATGTTAAAAAAAAAAATTAAATACAATGCTATCTCTGCAGAAAAGTCAATTGTTGCTAAATTATCAATAATAATATGACCTCAAAGTTTTAATAATGTCTTGGGTCAAACTCCAGTAATGCAATCTAATTTTAATAAGATTTACTTTCCTTACAGCATTATTAGATGAATACTCAGAGCTTAAACGTGATCTATTCCTAGCTAAAAAAAGCAATTGATGGATTCTAGATTGCAAACAGTGAGATAAAATATTGAGACTGAAAATAAACATAAACCATATTCCTACTAGTAACTACAGATAATCTATTTCTTCCAGAATGTTAATTTGATGCCCCAAGCACTATATTCCATTAGGCTTAAAAGAAATAAGAATAAATATAAACTTCTAAAATGCATGCAAACAAACAGAAGCAAATACCACTACAAATTAATGTCAATATGAAATCATGACTAACAAGAATCTGGAGCATCAGCATTAGTTAAAGGGTCAATGCTATATAGAGAAAATACATTAGCAATAAGTGCCTAACTTTGCTTAGTGACATCCACTCCCATAACCTCTATATCTTTCCTTCACTTTCACTCTCTCAAATATCCTCCAGCTCCTATTAAGCCCCCTCCCTTATCTGTCTCCAGCACAAACGGTCTAGTGTCTGAATACTGCAACCTTCTTATACTGTGTACTGCAACCTTCACATCTATTTCTCTCCAACCTCGTTTTCTCCCTTCGCTTCTATCACTACTTCATTTCTCATCTCTTTATCCTCCTCTATGAAGATATTTCCCTGTATTTTGTTTTTAAATATATTTTTTCCTTCACCAGCTCTCCAGGTCTGCCTACTAGAAGAAATGTTTACTTAACCCAAGCAATCCATCGGATATTGTCATTAGTTACATAAAAGAAATAACAAATTATGCTTACCTGATAATTTTCTTTTCTTCAGACTGAAAGAGTCCACAGCTGCATTCATTACTTTTGGGAATTCAGAACCTGGCCACCAGGAGGAGGCAAAGACACCCCAGCCAAAGGCTTAAATACCCCTCCCACTTCCCCATCCCCCAGTCAATCTGCCGAGGGGACAAGGAACAGTAGGAGAAATATCGGGTGAAAAAGGTGCCAGAAGAACAAAATAACACGCCCCACAGAAAAATACGGGTGGGGAGCTGTGGACTCTTTCCGTCTGAAGAAAAGAAAATTATCAGGTAAGCATAATTTAAGTTTTTCTTCATAAACGGAAAGAGTCCACAGCTGCATTCATTAGTTTTGAGAAAACAATACCCAAGCTGTAGAGGACACAATGCTAAAACGGGAGGGTTCATAGAGGCGGCCCATTCTGAGGGCACCAAGCCTGAAAAACCCATACCCAAACAAAAACCAGCCGTTACTGAGGCTAGTCCAACCACCCCCCCAAAGGGGAGAGAACAGACAAAAAACCAGCGCACATGCCCCACAATGACACACAATGACATGCCTGATCAAAATCCAGGACTGAGAGACGAATCATTGGGACACAACTGTTGATTGCAACAGAGACAAACTCCCTCACCAAAAAAGGAAGCACATTCTGCCCGTAAGGGCAAACAGTCCCCCACCGACAACACTGGGTCTTCCCGAAAATCTCCATACTTTCCAAGAAGGATCAGAGACAAGAACCAACTGATATGTTGCAGCGGATCTCAGCATAGCCCCGGCTGACTCAATTAAAAAGCCAATGAGTACTGAATACAATCCCCCATGCCCCCTAGGCAAACCAAGGACCATCGTGTCCTCATAGAATGCTAGCTGTAACTTGTAACGAAAAACAAGGAAAACACACAATATAGTAGTGAGAAACCAACTCGGCGCCCCCAGCCGGACCAGCAAGCACAACGGGCGTCACGTGTCTGATAGAGACTCAAAGACAGAAGGATCTGTACCCCAGTCAGGACCAGCTGAAGCAAATGGCCCCCAGAACAGTCAACAGCCACACAAGTCACCCCCTAGAAGGGAGAATAAACAAACATAGGACAAAAACATGTCCTCCCACTCTTGCAATAAACAAGGTAAGCCTCAATGATGAGACTCGGGTGAATGAGGCTGAAATACTGCAGGTTTTGTGTGTTTTTTTAAAACACTGTTTTTTGTTAAAATGTTGCTCTTTGTAGCACTATTTTATATGTCCCTTTTATACAAAGAGTGCAAGAATTTAAAAAAGTCTCTTTTTATGACTTAGTGGACTTTTATATAAGTTAAAGTCTTTATGATTTTGTTTGGAGGAGGAGGTGTTTTGCAATAAAAATTGGGAACTCAGAACTCCAGTGTTGCTGAGGTTTCAAGGAGAAAGAAAGACAGTTCCTTTAATTAGGATAATATAGAATATGATAAGCTGGGGTATACTTCACCACTTGTCTGCTCTTCTATCATTGGCAGCACAATTCACGCTGGTATCACTAATAAATGACCATATCACATGGGTATATAAGAGGACCGTAAAGGAATCATCTGATAAAGGCCAATACAAAGGCTGAAAAGCGTAGAGTGGTACTCCTTTCATCATTTCCAGCTATACTAGTATCAGAGCGCTCTGAGAAAATTTTACTGGGAAACGACTTTACAAAGAAGACATAACAAAAGCTTGCATTAAGTTTGCAAGTTTGAATCCTGACGCAGCAAATAGTCTCCAACTGGCTCATTCACTACATGTGACTGCCGAATGCGGAAGGGAGCCAGGATTCAGAGGATACAAGCGTCTTACCCACGGATCTACCGGTTGCACTTCCTCTTAAAGTGATCTTGTCTTTAGCCTCCAATTTACATTATCGTTAAATCAGGCCTCCTTCTTCACATGTGTAAGGGTTATGGTAACGTTTTCCTATGTACTGTCCCTTTAAGGCCCTTTGCCCTATTTATAGCACCTCCTACCTAACCTCATTGCTGGTTAATTGAGATAGTTTCTCAGAACTTCCTCTCGAGATTCTGGTCACCTGCCAATCCTGAGTTTTACTCCTACCTTGGTTCTAGTTACCTCAACTAGTATTTCGCCATTCCTAATTGTCTCCTGTTCAGATTCAGCTCAGCCAGGAACTGCTGCCGCGCTGTGTGGAACAGCTGATTCTCTGCGGTACATGCTACCGCCCACATCATCAGACACCGCCGTGTGCATCTCTCCCTGCCTGTCTGTAACTCCGCTGCCAAGATACTGACTGCTCCGGTTTCCAAACCTCTCCTGATCGCAACTACGTTAACAGTGAGTGCTGCACCATTCATCACCTATGCCGAAGGTTACCGTAAGAGCATTGCATATATATTAAGAACTGTAAGCTGCATTAGTATAACGGATTTCAATCCTTAAGTTTGTTACTACCATTGTCAGTCAGTATGTTATGTTATGTTGAGTACAACTTAACCCAGTGACTTCCGCCATTGTGATTATTGAGAGCTAATATAATTTTTATATTTATCTTCCCTGTTTTCACCTGGCATACACTAAAGCTCTAGGGAAACCACTAGAATAATCCTTTGGTTTTACCTAGCGTACAACATACTAATTTTTCACTCAAGAAGTCTGTTTCAGTATTTGGGTATAGAAAATCTGATCTAATGAATAACCAAAGTTTTTTGCCCTGTACATTACAACATGATATAGCCTTCTTTTATGTTATTATACAATTAAAGCAACAGTGTTCCAGTGATTTTACAAATATCTAAATATAGTTAATGTATGTTAGAAGGGATATGGAAAGGGTAATGTACATATTCTTAAAAAATAAATATTTCTTTTATAAAAGAAATCCATTTGAGGATTAAAAGAATAAGTAAAAGAAAAAAAAGAAAGACGAAAAAAGAAAAAAGAAAGATTTCTATCATACAAAAATATTGTTTATATATGTTAGATCATTATAGATAGTATAAGAATATTACGAGAAAAATCTAGAGTGCTAGGTGTAAAGATCCGTAAATATAAAAAATCTTTATGTTTAAAGTAAAAATTTAATTTAGAATTTTGAGAAACAAAACAATGTGTAACCTTTCGATAGTGTATTAGGAATTGGATATTAAATAATACCCTAGAGTTATACATTTATTCAAATATTTTATCCTTGTGTATTATTACATGAACTATAATTTTAGTTATCTAAACTTGGATTTTTAGTTAGTGTGTTTAAACTATATTTGATTTTAATTTATATAGTTAAAAATGGTCATAATAAAAAATAGAATTATTAGTTAGTTTAGTGGTAAATATAAATCCTTAATGTGAAATATTATTCTAAAAAATATATAATATGTACATAGGAATCTTCAAATGTTAATTTCATAATAGGTATTATTTAAGTTTAATTATTACATTAAAAAAAAGCCCTTTAATAAACTAATTGGTGATAAGTAAGTATGTGAGAATTAAGAGAGGATGTGTATAATGAGAATATACAATATTTAATTTTTCATGTATGAATGGGTTAAGGTCCAATTCAGCATTTAGGCCATGAGGGGTTAAAGTGCCCATATTATATATTAGATTAGCTTCATGGCATAGAGGTTTTCTTTCAAAATCCCCCCCTCTCCAGTCTTTCATTAAACCCCAATATTTTAGACCTGTGGTGCTTTGATTGTGACAGTCTCTGAAATGTTTGTCCTTTAAATCCATTGTTAATATTGTAGAGGTGTTCCCTTATTCTGTCCCTCAAAATGCGTTGGGTTTGTCCTAAATATTGCCTATGGCATATATAACACCCATATCTGAGCATCTTATTGCTTCTTGTATAATGAATTCCTTTTTATTGAATGATGAGGAACCATGCTGTAACCTCTGGAGGAAACAAGCCACCTTCCAGAGAAGGATAAGCAGGATTTGGGTCACCTGCATGCGTAGTAAGGGATGGTTGTAGGGAACGCGCCTCACGAGAAACAGCATCCCCAGAGGCAAATGGCTCAGTGGACCCCTAATTCCCCGATCTTGAGGAACGGAGCACTCTAAAACAGCATTCGGAACATAACTGATGGGCATGTATCACCCGGGCCATTTCATATTCTTTGCAAGAAGTAGTATCTGAATTAGAGACATCCATCTCCAAAAAAATCAGAATCCTCCATAACTGGGATATTGAAAGAATGGACCAATAAGAAAAATATAAACAGCACCTTACACCCCCAATGGCTGGGGCACTCACCACCTCCTAGGACCAGACACCAACGAAACAGAATTTTTCCATCGCCACACAGTCAGGAATACGGATATGGAGAGCAAAAGCATAACCATGCCTGGTCACAAGGTGTACTGTGAAGTCCATGAAGGAGCGCGCCAAACCTTAAGGCCGCGTCACTTGCCATAGGCCGTTATGTTCCGAAAAAGCCATGAGCCTAGTGTCACTACACATTAGCAGACAGAATCACATAAACATGATTAAAGACCCCTCTGTTCAATAACCCCCCTCACTTCTGACACTTTCTGCCAACCTCCTGGGACGAAAGGCAAGAATGACAGGGGGATGGGGAAAGTGGGAGGGGGTATTTAAGCCTTTGGCTGGGGTGTCTTTGCTCCTCCTGGTGGCCAGGTTCTGAATTCCCAACAGTAATGAATGCAGCTGTGGACTCTTCCCGTTTATGAAGAAAAGTAACTATTTATCTGAGATTTAGAATACTAGGGTATATATCGTTACCTCTCATATTTATATACTAATAAAATAATTTTACTAGACTATTTACAAGACTTTTTTGTAGTCTTGCCATAAATTAACGTACTAGCTGGGTGTGAAAATTTTCTGAAGATATATTAACACTGAGTTTGCTGAGTTCTTTGTAATAGCTAAACTCTTCCCACTACTTGCCCAATTAAAAGGAGGCAATGTAGACTTACTAAAGTAGATACAGCAAGCTACTGTCATTTTGTTAGCAAAATGTAATGTTTTGTAGTATATGACCATAACTCCTCAGTTGAGGCCAGCTATTTACCAGGGTTAGGGAGTTCTGCAGAGAGGCTATTTTAAGAATGATCTTCTTCTCAATCACTGATACTTACTTGTCGGTCATAGCTCAGTGATGAAAGACTGAGCAGATGTGTTTTTTGCACAAAATTGTCCAGCTGGTGATCTGCATTCTCATCACAAGTGGACGCCATGAGGTGCACGGTCACCTGGCTTAGCTTACTTGTCATCTGGGGCACACTCCATTCAGATATCAGACGCCGCATAACTGTGCCAGCTACCAATAGAAAGTGAAAGAATATGTGAAATACACAATAAAGGACATAATATATATATATAACATACCTGTACACAACTACTAAAGAGCAAATTAAAGGGGTACATATTAAAAAATGGCCATCTTAGTTTTCAGTAATTTTCTTTCCCAGCTTGTGGTTTCCAGAGAGATTAATAAAGCTATATATTATATGATTTTTTTCAATATAAAGAGTAGAAGAGAAGATAAATGTTACTTGATTTTTAATAAAGTTGTGCTCAGCCATACTCAAACAAGCTTGCAAGACAGCATGAGCACTTTTTTCTCAGTGGAAAACATAAAGCATTGTCTGATTTAAGATGCAGTCTTTTTCTTTTCAGGTGTGGAGAGGATGGTGAAATTTAAGAATGACAAATGCACAACTCTTTCAGTCTTTCTACAAGATTACTAAATCTAGGCATGTGTTCACAGATCTGGGGGGGGGGGGGTTGCTCCAAGTAAGGAACACATATCCTCCAACTCAGTGTTTCAGTATTAAAGTTAAACAAAATTTATAAGCACTAATTTAATAAGGGTCACTACCATTGAGACAGGCCGCATACACAAATGAAAAATAAATATTTTACATTAAAGGTTCACAAAAAACATAAAAAAGACAAGTTCCTCCTTTTTCTCTAACCTTGTGGTATAAGCCTCTGTACTCCACGAGTGAAAATTTCCCCTTGGCTGCACTCCACCTGGATTCCACGTTGCTGAGCGAAGGAAGCCCAATAGTGGATCTGAAAAAGAAGCAAAAGTACCAAAATCAGATTAACACCTATACCTTCATGCTCCTAATACAACCATATTTAGTACTGGAGGACAGCTAAAATAGGTTGAAACCCCTTTAAAAGTCTCAAGAGACTCCTCCACCCACTATATACTCTACCTCTTCTTGAATGAATATGTTCACATACAGTCAGTCAAGATAAGTTTGGGAAGTGAGGGCAGAGAAATGAAACTGGCCCTGCAATGTCTTTGAGAAATGAATATGCAACGCACATCATAATAGTAAAGTAAAAGAAGGCAAGGAACATAAACGTTAACCTTTACACTTATTTAATCCCTTAATAACCAGCAACGTACCCTGTATGTTGCTGGTCTTTCTTGTTTTTTTTGTTTGTGTAATTACTGGGTCATATTGGCAGCACTCCCAAAGATGTGTATATAAACTTTTTGCAAGGTGTGCTAAACCAAATTTTGTATTTCTATTAAAACATAATCAGAGAGACTGACCATCTCCCATTGGTTAAAGCACCCCACCTAAGCTCAGGTGTGCTCATGACAGTGTAATAGAGTTGTGAATATTAAGTCAGGGAGTCTCATTCTATTGTGAAGAGTAAAAGCAGGAATGATTCAGCCCACTGTGACAAAGGACTGTAGTGTTAGGACCAGTCTATATTGGGGCACCTTGTAGGTGGTGACTGGCTAAGCAAAATATGGCCATATTGTGTGACTAAGATCCCAATTTTATTTAAAAAGAATAGTTGTCTCTTGATGTTGTTTGCAGGCAATTTTTTGCAGCAGTTCAAAAAATATGTTGTGCTTTTGAAAATGGATGTGCGCCATATATATATATATATATGTGGTGTGTGTGTGTGTGAACAGTGTGTACATATGTATACACACATATACATGTCTAAAGATGTATATGTGTGGTATCTCAATGTTAAAGCCCATTGCCTGCCTGAGGACATCATATCTTTGAGCCCTTATAACTTGTTACTGCAATTTTTTTAAATAATTGTCATTATATAGTGTTTTTATGAGTGTAAGTGTACTTTGTAATGTATTTCTGATGTGTTTTGTGATATGCACGCAAACACTCGTAATCTGGCCCAAAATGTTTAATTATGCATACTAAAACAACTTTGCAATTACTTCTATTATTTATTTATCCTGCTTTTCCTGTGATTTAACTATGAAAACGTAGTGTTTCCTCTCCTCCCAGAGAGGCTGAAGTGCATTCCATGGAACCCTGACACTTCTACATGCTGTACAGTGATTGGCTGATATGTACAAAAGCTTATTTAATTCTGACTGTAATTGGTCACTACAAAGTAAGATAAACATCATTCAAGAGTATTTTCAAAGCGTGTGTACTGGGCCTGCAAAACAATGCATGTTTTAAATACTTTTAAAACATTTATTTTGCATGCAGATATTTTGCAATGCAGTGAATAATTTCTGATGCATAATTAGAAAAACAATTTAATGTCTCTTTAAGTTCTAGGATAGATGGAAGGGGCTAGGACAGCCAGCTTGATGTACCTAGCCCCTATATATATTGTGCCTATATTTAATGTAATTTAACCTTGGCTCACCTGGAGCTGTGGGAATAAGGCAGTATAAGACATCTGCTTATAATGCTGGCCAAGCTTCTTCTTGCCTGGCTTCAGGTTATTGAACAGTTTCCCTCGGCAGATAGGGCGAGTAACACTGCTCCATGTTGCCCAGAAATTCTGCATCCACCGTAGAGTGCTGCTATACAAAAGGATGCGGGGCTGGGAGACTTCTGTATAACAGAAAAAGTGCAATTATCAATAAATCTGTAGAACCCTGAAATAGCTTGACAAGTTTATATCCACAAACAAGTATATTTGTTTGTTAAACTTTGTCTAGTGTCTTTTATATTGTATTGTACTGTACTTTTATTTTGTACCCATGGACAGCGCTGCGGAATCTGTTGGCGCTTTATAAATAAAGAATAATAATATGGTACCCCCTAAAAACCTACCAGTATGAGACTGTGTCATATCCATCTTGATGGAGAGGTTAAGGTTCTCAGAGCGGAAGGCACGATATGAATCATGGGGCTGAATGGAAGAAAACTCAGTAACAAAGTCTGGGGAACGTAGTGCTACATTATGGTGATCATGGGGATTCCCGTGACACAGCCACTGCAGGTCAAATATCATACAAAGGTTGGGGAGGTGAAGAAAACAGCAGTCATCATACCTGCAGGAAGAAGCATTACTGAAAGTGTGCAGCTTGTTCAAGACAAAATAAAAACCTATTTACTAAACACAATCTCTGATCAGTCACGTGAATTTAAGTGAAGAATACTAGAACTAAACCAATTTTGTAAGTTCTAAGTTTTTTTTATATACACAGCACATATTTATATATCAATCATATTAAAGGGACAGTAAAGTCATAATTAGATATTCATGATTTAGACAGAGCATACAATTTAGAACAACTTTCACATTTACTCATGTTATTTAATTTGCTTCCTTCTCTTGTTATCATTTGCTGAAAGGTTTATCTAGGTAAGCTCAGGAGCAGCAAATAACCTAGATTCTAGCTGCATTGGCTCACCCATGTGTTCAGTTAGAAACCAACAGTGCATTGCTACTCCTTCAACAAATTATACCAAGAGAATGAAACAAATTAGATAAGAGAAGACAATTATAAAGTTATTTAAAATGGTATTCTCTATCTGAATCATGAAAGAATTTTTTTTTTTCGTTTAAACCCCTTAATGACCGAGGACGTACGCCATACGTCCTCAGAAAAAAGGCAGTTAACGCCTGAGGACGTGTGGCGTACGTCCTCGGTTTTGGAAAGCAGCTGGAAGCGATCCTCATCGCTTCCAGCTGCTTTCCGGTTATTGCAGGATGCCTCAATATCGAGGCATCCTGCAATAACAATTTGTGGCCCTCTCTACACCGGGACATCGATGGCCGCAATCGTTGGTGGGGTGGGAGCTGCAGTGGGAGGCGGGTGGGCGGCCATCGATGGTTTCTGATACACAGAGGGGGGCGGGATCGGGGGCGGGAGAGTCAGGGGCGTGCACAGACACGCGCGCGTGCACGGGGGATCGGCGGGCGGGCGCGTGCACGGGAGGGAGCGGGTGGGAACCGCTTACACTACAGAAATCATCATGTAGTAAGTGGGAGGAAGAGGGGGAATAAATGCCCCCAAAAAGTAATCTACGGGATCTGGGAGGGGGTGGGGGGTAGGGGTTGGTCGTGGGGAAGCTACACTACAGAAAAATTTTAAAAAAATAAATAAAAAAAGAGAAAAAAATATTGTTAACTGGGTACTGGGCAGACAGCTGCCAGTACCCAAGATGGGCCCCCAATAAGGCAGGGGGGGGTTAGAGAGCTGTTTTTGGGGGGGATCAGGGAGGTTTGGGGGCTAAGGGGGGATCCTACAAAGTAGCATATGTAAATATGCTAAAGATGTATTTTTTTATTTTTTTTTAAAAAACTTTTATTTTAGTACTGGCAGGACTTTCTGCCAGTACTTAAGATGGCGGGGACAATAGTGGGGTGGGGGAGGGAAGGGAGCTGTTTGGGAGATATCAGGGGGTCTGATGTGTCAGGTGGGAGGCTGATCTCTACACTAAAGCTAAAATTAACTCTGCAAGCTCCCTACAAACTACCTAATTAACCCCTTGACTGCTAGCCATAATACATGTGTGATGCGCAGCAGCACTTTGCGGCCTTCTAATTACCAAAAAGCAACGCCAAAGTCATATATGTCTGCTATTTCTGAACAAAGGGGATCCCAGAGAAGCATTTACAACTATTTGTGCCATAATTGCACATGCTGTATGTAAATAATTTCAGTGAGAAACCTAAAATTGTGAAAAATTTAGCGTTTTTTTTAATTTGATTGCATTTGGCGGTGAAATGGTGGCATGAAATATACCAAAATGGGCCTAGATCAATAATTGGGGTTGTCTACTACACTACACTGAAGCTAAAATTAACCCTAGAAGCTCCCTACATGCTCCCTAATTAACCCCTTCACTGCTGGGCATAATACACGTGTGGTGCGCAGTCGCATTTAGCAGCCTTCTAATTAGTAAAAAGCAAAACCAAAGCCATATATGTCTGCTATTTATGAACAAAGGGGATCCCAGAGAAGCATTTATACAACCATGTATGCTATAATTGCATAAGTTTTTTGTAAATAATTTCAGTGAGAAACCTAAAGTTTGTGAAAAAAAATTGTGAAAAAGTGAACTTTTTTTTTTATTTGATCGCATTTGGCGGTGAAATGGTGGCATGAAATATACCAAAATGGGCCTAGATCAATACATTGGGATGTCTTCTAAAAAAAAATATATACATGTCAGGGGATATTCAGGGATTCCTGAAAGATATCAGTGTTCTAATGTAACTAGCGCTAATTTTGAAAAAAAGTGGTTTGGAATAGCAAAGTGCTACTTGTATTTATGGCCCTATAACTTGCAAAAAAAAGCAAAGAACATGTAAACATTGGGTATTTCTAAACTCAGGACAAAATTTTTGAAACTATTTAGCATGGTTTTTGTTGGGTGGTTGTAGATGTATAACAGATTTTGGGGGTCAAAGTTAGAAAAAGTGTGTTTTTTTTCTATTTTTCCTCATATTTTATAAAAAAATTTATAGTAAATTATAAGATATGAGGAAAATAATGGTATATTTTGAAAGTCCATTTAATGGCGAGAAAAACGGTATATAATATGTGTGGGTACATTAAATGAGCAAGGGGAAAATTACAGCTAAACACAAACACAGCAGAAATGTAAAAATAGCCTTGGTCCCAAACGGACAGAAAATGGAAAAGTGCTGTGGTCATTAAGGGGTTAAGGGTCACTGAACTCAATTTTTTTTCTTTCGGGATTTAGATAGAGCATGTAATTTTAAGCAACGTTCTAATTTACTCCTATTATCAATTTTTCTTCGTTCTCTTGCTATCATTATTTGAAAAAGAAGGCATCTAAGCTTTTTTTTTGGTTAAGGACCCTGGACAGCACTTTTTTTTATTGGTGGATGAATTTATCCCCCAATCGGCAAGAACAACCCAGGTTGTTTACAAAAAATGGGCCGGCATCTAAACTTATATTCTTGCATTTGAAATAAAGATACCAAGAGAATGAAGAAAATTTGATAATAGGAGTAAATTAGAAAGTTGCTTAAAATTTCATGCTCTATCTTAATCATGAAAGAAAATATTTGGGTTCAGTGTCCCTTTAAAGAGACTAGAGCTTACAAAAACCCACACATGCAAAACTTTCCTCTTGCTAAAAAAACATAATTTACGTAAGAACTTACCTGATAAATTCATTTCTTTCATATTAGCAAGAGTCCATGAGCTAGTGACGTATGGGATATACATTCCTACCAGGAGGGGCAAAGTTTCCCAAACCTCAAAATGCCTATAAATACACCCCTCACCACACCCACAATTCAGTTTAACGAATAGCCAAGAAGTGGGGTGATAAAAAAGTGCGAAAGCATATAAAATAAGGAATTGGAATAATTGTGCTTTATACAAAATCATAACCACAACAAAAAAGGGCGGGCCTCATGGACTCTTGCTAATATGAAAGAAATGAATTTATCAGGTAAGTTCTTACATAAATTATGTTTTCTTTCATGTAATTAGCAAGAGTCCATGAGCTAGTGACGTATGGGATAATGACTACCCAAGATGTGGATCTTTCCACACAAGAGTCACTAGAGAGGGAGGGATAAAATAAAGACAGCCAATTCCTGCTGAAAACAATCCACACCCAAAATAAAGTTTAACGAAAAACATAAGCAGAAGATTCAAACTGAAACCGCTGCCTGAAGTACTTTTCTACCAAAAACTGCTTCAGAAGAAGAAAATACATCAAAATGGTAGAATTTAGTAAAAGTATGCAAAGAGGACCAAGTTGCTGCTTTGCAAATCTGGTCAACCGAAGCTTCATTCCTAAATGCCCAGGAAGTAGAAACTGACCTAGTAGAATGAGCTGTAATTCTCTGAGGCGGAGTTTTACCCGACTCAACATAGGCAAGATGAATTAAAGATTTCAACCAAGATGCCAAAGAAATGGCAGAAGCTTTCTGGCCTTTTCTAGAACCGGAAAAGATAACAAATAGACTAGAAGTCTTACGGAAAGATTTCGTAGCTTCAACATAATATTTCAAAGCTCTAACAACACCCAAAGAATGCAACGATTTCTCCTTAGAATTCTTAGGATTAGGACATAATGAGAGGAACCACAATTTCTCTACTAATGTTGTTGAATTCACAACTTTAGGAAAAAATGCAAAAGAAGTTCGCAACACCGCCTTATCCTGATGAAAAATCAGAAAAGGAGACTCACAAGAAAGAGCAGATAATTCAGAAACTCTTCTGGCAGAAGAGATGGCCAAAAGGAACAAAACTTTCCAAGAAAGTAATTTAATGTCCAATGAATGCATAGGTTCAAACGGAGGAGCTTGAAGAGCTCCCAGAACCAAATTCAAACTCCAAGGAGGAGAAATTGACTTAATGACAGGTTTTATACGAACCAAAGCTTGTACAAAACAATGAATATTAGGAAGAATAGCAATCTTTCTGTGAAAAAGAACAGAAAGAGCAGAGATTTGTCCTTTCAAAGAACTTGCGGACAAACCCTTATCTAGACCATCCTGAAGAAACTGTAAATTCTCGGTATTCTAAAAGAATGCCAAGAAAAATGATGAGAAAGACACCAAGAAATATAAGTCTTCCAGACTCTATAATATATCTCTCGAGATACAGATTTACGAGCCTGTAACATAGTATTAATCACAGAGTCAGAGAAACCTCTTTGACCAAGAATCAAGCGTTCAATCTCATACCTTTAAATTTAAGGATTTCAGATCCTGATGGAAAAAAGGACCTTGTGACAGAAGGTCTGGTCTTAACGGAAGAGTCCACGGTTGGCAAGAGGCCATCCGGACAAGATCCGCATACCAAAACCTGTGAGGCCATGCCGGAGCTACCAGCAGAACAAACGAGCATTCCTTCAGAATCTTGGAGATTACTCTTGGAAGAAGAACTAGAGGCGGAAAGATATAGGCAGGATGATACTTCCAAGGAAGTGATAATGCATCCACTGCCTCCGCCTGAGGATCCCGGGATCTGACAGATACCTGGGAAGTTTCTTGTTTAGATGGGACGCCATCAGATCTATTTCTGGAAGTTCCCACATTTGAACAATCTGAAGAAATACCTCTGGGTGAAGAGACCATTCGCTCGGATGCAACGTTTGGCGACTGAGATAATCCGCTTCCCAATTGTCTATACCTGGGATATGAACCGCAGAGATTAGACAGGAGCTGGATTCCGCCCAAACCAAAAATTCGAGATACTTCTTTCATAGCCAGAGGACTGTGAGTCCCTCCTTGATGATTGATGTATGCCACAGTTGTGACATTGTCTGTCTGAAAACAAATGAACGATTCTCTCTTCAGAAGAGGCCAAAACTGAAGAGCTCTGAAAATTGCACGGAGTTCCAAAATATTGATCGGTAATCTCACCTCCTGAGATTCCCAAACTCCTTGTGCCGTCAGAGATCCCCACACAGCTCCCCAACCTGTGAGACTTGCATCTGTTGAAATTACAGTCCAGGTCGGAAGCACAAAAGAAGCCCCCTGAATTAAACGATGGTGATCTGTCCACCATGTTAGAGAGTGTCGAACAAATCGGTTTTAAAGATATTGTCTGAGATATCTTCGTGTAATCCTTGCACCCTTGCTTCAGCATACAGAGCTGAAGAGGTCGCATGTGAAAACGAGCACAGGGGATCGCGTCCGATGCAGCAGTCATAAGACCTAGACTTTCCATGCATAAGGCTACCGAAGGAATGATTGTGACTGAAGGTTTCGACAAGTCTGCAATCAATTTTAGACGTCTCTTGTCTGTTAAAGACAGAGTCATGGACACTGAATCCATCTGGAAACCCAGAAAGGTTACCCTTGTCTGAGGAATCAAAGAACTTTTTGGTAAATTGATCCTCCAACCATGATCTTGAAGAAACAACACAAGTCGATTCGTATGAGATTCTGCTAAATGTAAAGACTGAGCAAGTACCAAGATATCGTCCAAATAAGGAAATACCACAATACCCTGTTCTCTGATTACAGACAGAAGGGCACCGAGAACTTTTGTAAAAATTCTTGGAGCTGTAGCTAAGCCAAACGGCAGAGCCACAAACTGGTAATGCTTGTCCAGAAAAGAGAATCTCAGGAACTGATAATGATCTGGATGAATCGGAATATGCAGATATGCATCCTGTAAATCTATTGTGGACATATAATTCCCTTGCTGAACAAAAGGCAAGATAGTCCTTACAGTTACCATCTTGAACGTTGGTATCCTTACATAACGATTCAATATTTTTAGATCCAGAACTGGTCTGAAGGAATTCTCCTTCTTTGGTACAATGAAGAGATTTGAATAAAACCCCATCCCCTGTTCCGGAACTGGAACTGGCATAATTACTCCAGTCAACTCTAGATCTGAAACACATTTCAGAAATGCTTGAGCTTTTACTGGATTTACTGGGACACGGGAAAGAAAAAATCTCTTTGCAGGAGGTCTCATCTTGAAACCAATTCTGTACCCTTCTGAAACAATGCTCTGAATCCAAAGATTGTGAACAGAATTGATCCAAATTTCCTTGAAAAAACGTAACCTGCCCCCTACCAGCTGAGCTGGAATGAGGGCCCGCACCTTCATGTGGACTTAGAAGCAGGCTTTGCCTTTCTAGCTGGCTTGGATTTATTCCAGACTGGAGATGGTTTCCAAACTGAAACTGCTCCTGAGGATGAAGGATCAGGCTTTTGTTCTTTGTTGAAACGAAAGGAACGAAAACGATTATTAGCCCTGTTTTTACCTTTAGATTTTTTATCCTGTGGTAAAAAAGTTCCTTTCCCACCAGTAACAGTTGAAATAATGGAATCCAACTGAGAACCAAATAATTTGTTACCCTGGAAAGAAATGGAAAGTAAAGTTGATTTAGAAGCCATATCAGCATTCAGGTTTTAAGCCATAAAGCTCTCCTAGCTAAAATAGCTAGAGACATAAACCTGACATCAACTCTGATAATATCAAAAATGGCATCACAGATAAAATTATTAGCATGCTGAAGAAGAATAATAATATCATGAGAATCACGATGTGTTACTTGTTGCGCTAAAGTTTCCAACCAAAAAGTTGAAGCTGCAGCAACATCAGCCAAAGATATAGCAGGTCTAAGAAGATTACCTGAACACAGATAAGCTTTTCTTAGAAAGGATTCAATTTTCCTATCTAGAGGATCCTTAAACGAAGTACCATCTGACGTAGGAATAGTAGTACGTTTAGCAAGGGTAGAAATAGCCCCATCAACTTTAGGGATCTTGTCCCAAAATTCTAATCTGTCAGACGGCACAGGATATAAATGCTTAAAACGTTTATAAGGAGTAAATGAATTACCCAATTTATCCCATTCTTTGGAAATTACTGCAGAAATAGCATTAGGAACAGGAAAAACTTCTGGAATAACCACAGGGGCTTTAAATACCTTATCCAAACGTTTAGAATTAGTATCAAGAGGACCAGAATCCTCTATTTCTAAAGCAATTAGTACTTCTTTAAGTAAAGAACGAATAAATTCCATTTTAAATAAATATGAAGATTTATCAGCATCAACCTCTGAGACAGAATCCTCTGAACCAGAGGAGTCATCAGAATCAGAATGATGATGTTCATTTAAAAATTCATCTGTAGGGAGAGAAGTTTTAAAAGATTTTTTACGTTTACTAGAAGGAGAAATAACAGACATAGCCTTCTTTATGGATTCAGAAACAAAATCTCTTATATTATCAGGAACATTCTGCACCTTAGATGTTGAAGGAACTGCAACAGGCAATGGTACTTTACTAAAGGAAATATTATCTGCTTTAACAAGTTTGTCATGACAATCAATACAAACAACAGCTGGAGGAATAGCTACCAAAAGTTTACAGCAGATACACTTAGCTTTGGTAGATTCAGCACTAGACAGCGATTTTCCTGTAGTATCTTCTGACTCAGATGCAACGTGGGACATCTTGCAATATGTAAGAGAAAAAACAACATATATATAAAGCAAAATTGATCAAATTCCTTAAATGACAGTTTCAGGAATGGGAAAAAATGCCAAAGAACAAGCTTCTAGCAACCAGAAGCAATGAAAAATGAGACTAAAATAATGTGGAGACAAAAGCGACGCCCATATTTTTTCGCGCCAAATAAGACGCCCACATTATTTGGCGCCTAAATGCTTTTGGCGCCAAAAATGACGCCACATCCGGAACGCCGACATTTTTGGCGCAAAATAACGTCAAAAAAATGACGCAACTTCCGGCGACACGTATGACGCCGGAAACGGAAATAGAATTTTTGCGCCAAAAGAGCCCGCGCCAAGAATGACGCAATAAAATGAAGCATTTTCAGCCCCCGCGAGCCTAACAGCCCACAGGGAAAAAAAGTCAAATTTTTAAGGTAAGAAAAATTATTGATTCAAATGCATTATACCAAATATGAAACTGACTGTCTGAAAATAAGGAAAGTTGAACATTCTGAGTCAAGGCAAATAAATGTTTGAATACATATATTAGAACTTTATAAATAAAGTGCCCAACCATAGCTTAGAGTGTCACAGAAAATAAGATTTACTTACCCCAGGACACTCATCTACATGTTTGTAGAAAGCCAAACCAGTACTGAAACGAGAATCAGCAGAGGTAATGGTATATATAAGAGTATATCGTCGATCTGAAAAGGGAGGTAAGAGATGAATCTCTACGACTGATAACAGAGAACCTATGAAATAGACCCCGTAGAAGGAGATCACTGCATTCAAATAGGCAATACTCTCCTCACATCCCTCTGACATTCACTGCACGCTGAGAGGAAAACCGGGCTCCAACTTGCTGCGGAGCGCATATCAACGTAGAATCTAGCACAAACTTACTTCACCACCTCCATCGGAGGCAAAGTTTGTAAAACTGAATTGTGGGTGTGGTGAGGGGTGTATTTATAGGCATTTTGAGGTTTGGGAAACTTTGCCCCTCCTGGTAGGAATGTATATCCCATACGTCACTAGCTCATGGACTCTTGCTAATTACATGAAAGAAACCCCTGTATTTCTGGGTTGTAATTATTATCCATAGGATATAGCCAGGAAGGTAAACAGCAGGAAATTACTCATTTGTGCATGGTGCAAGTGAAGTATTATATACCACATCCCAAAGTATAACTGACTTGAGCATCTCCGATATTTTGAAGGTTTGTAAAGAAACGTAAAGGTTCACAGTGAGAATGAGCAGCAGACCAGAAGCTAGTCATGGAATTAACACCAAAAGCAAGAGTCTCACTTATTTTACAGGAGAACTGTTTAGTTGGCGCCTGTACTGTCATTTAGGATGTACTCAGAATGATAGGCCTTAGAAAAGATTTTCTTTGTGGTTCAATTACAGAGCGTCTCAATTAAGTACCCCTAATATTCTAATGTGTTATACCACAGAATTTGTTTACAGAACTATTTTTGGCTCATGGTTTATTTTAATACTTGAGCTTATGGTTTTGATGAGATTGCATACTTGGAGGCAGTGCGGACATTTACATCCAGATCTCCTTTAAAAACAAACTGTCCGGGGTTCCAGGCAAACTTGAGTCGGTTCCACTCCCAGTGCATATTCTCTGTAGTGTTATATGGGTCCTGAAAAACACAACATTTATAAATTAGCATTTATTAGTCAGGAAAGTTAATTGATTTCATATTATGTTGAGTAACCAAAAGAAAATGAATCTGAATGATGCCTAAAACACTACATTTTTAAAAAATATATATTTTTATTTTCGTATATACTAATTTCTTTCTTTGCATCATCTAGTAACAATTGAGTACAAATAGATGGGGGGGAAACTGGTCCTCCTCTCTGATGGCAGATCCCATGCCATTAATTTCTTATAACTCTCATGATCTAATTTTTGTGCAAAGACAGAAATTAAACTGAACTTACTGAATGTTGATATTTTGCTTTTTCCCCTAAGTAGCACTCATCACTAAAGACCAACCTTTCATAGGGGCTGTAGAAAAACATAAAACCACACTTTTTCATGTGGTTATAAAATTCCTCCCCTTTCAATTAGGACAAGGAAGGAAGCTTGGTGAGTTAGGGAACTGAGCCTAGATATGGAAATTATGTTAGATATTAAGTTATCTTGGCTTAATCTAGTAGCACTCATGATTTACCACACAGTTGAGTATAAAGTGATTAAGCTGAAAATATATTTAAATACATTTATATATTTATTTAGATATCCCCCACATAAACAGAAAATTCTGTCTCAAATGTGGCCGCTTAACTGCAAGTTGTCATTAGCAGAGCTTATATATCTGAAGGAAAGAGAAGACCTTGAACCAGAAAGTCTGGACATAGAAGAAGAGCGCGCAATAAATCTACAGTCAACATCACCAGAAGTGGTAATCATGAGCATTTTAGCCCATAGCGCACAAACAAGGTGATAAGAGTCAATATTTCTAAACCATAGTTCTGATTGGAAAAAGGGGGAAACACAAACTAGGTTACCAAGCATAAAATTATTTTCAGGAGGTCATGATATCTTTTAACTGCCCCAAAACCAGACTAGGAACTAAAAAACTTTGTGACCGAGAGGATACCTAATCTCCTGGACAAGAGAAGGGAAAAACAAAAATGAATAAGGATTGTGGATGGAAGGGAAAAAGGGATGTGACAGAAAATATGGAAAAGGTAAAAGAAGAGAAAAAGACGAAAGGTGAGAATTTCAATGGGAGGGGATGAAGACATCAAGGAGGCAAGAGATAGGACAAGGGTACAAAAGTAGAGGAAAAGCATGCATGACAAGAAGAGGAGGAAATAATAGGGTACTAATTGTATAATTTATTACATCTCTTTTTATATACGGAGCTGTTTTTCACATATATTTGTTAATATCAAACTTTTATTCATTTTAGTGTTATTATCTACAATGTTCATATCGCTGCTAAATATACCACGACCCTCATTGCTGCCTTTGTGCTTACCTCAGTTGCTAGCTGGTGCAGATTAGCCTGTTCAATATCCATGCTGAAATGTCCGTGAAGGAGCAGTCGGCTTTTATCCCACCATGGCAATGGAGTGCTAGGATCCAAGGAAGGTTTTGTAAGGAGATCAACATACTGCCCCACTAGGGTCCAGGCTGGGTCCCAGCATGGACCCCATACAATTGTGTAAAGCTGGATATCAGCTAAAAAAAAATGTAATCACAGTTACTTAGCGAATGTAGTTTGGAAGATGCAAATGTAAATCAATATAGAATAATTTGTTATGGCCAAAACATTTTCTACAAACACATTTTAGGGTGACCTTATAAAGGCAGACCCCTAGAGTGTCATGTATGAAAAATAACTAATATTTATTTGGTATATTTACTTATTCAATATATAACATAAGTGTACAACTGCAACATTAAAAACTATATAGTGATGAAACAAACAATAATAATCAGGATTAATTGCTAAATACTATTGGTTATTTTTAAAGGGACATTCTAGTTTAAAAATAAACAGCCGTTTATGAAGGTTGGTGTATATGTTGATACAACATATCTGCCTTGATCACCGCCCATTACATTTTCTGAAAGGGAAATGCATTTAACTATGTTTTAAATATATTTGCAAGAGTTAAAGACACTGAGAGAATGTTATTTTTAGAGTAGACTATCTTTATAAGGCAAGGTAACAGGGAGGCACCTATTATCCAGTCTAGAAGACAAACAATTGCCTCTCATTATGTTACTTAAAATAACTTACAATGAAAATCATGGAAGAACTTAAGAGGTGGCATGTTTCTCTCCACACTGTAATCACCCCACGGAGCTCCCAACCGCAAAACCTGTTTCCTGCGGGCACTTGCTTGTCCACTTTGCTCGGCCCCAAGTAGTCTGCCAGAGAGATTCCAGTCTCGAATTTCAAACAGATAGCGAGGATAATCCCGTATTCGCACTATGCCAAGAAAAAAATTAACCATATTCTAACTGTCTAATCATTAAATATGAAAAACTGACTAAATAATTCATGTATTATGGTCACACAATTATAAATATTATAAAATTGCCATTTATAAAAATCCACTTTAGATTATTTATAGGGTAAAAAAAATGAGCAGCTATAAATACTATTCAAATACAATGCTGGATATCTATACAGAGTTTGCAATCATCAAAAACAACTATAAAAATGTTAAAATTGCCATTTATAAAAATCCACTTTAGATTATTTATAGGGTAAAAAAAATGAGCAGCTATAAATACTATTCAAATACAATGCTGGATATCTATACAGAGTTTGCAATCATCAAAAACAACTATAAAAATGTTAAAATTGCCATTTGGATTATATAATTATACCAACAAATTTGTAGAGGAATGCCAATACGGGCATAAAGGACATGAAAACCAAAACATTTGTTCATGGTTGAGACAAAGCATGTGATTTTAAACAACTTTACAATGTATTTCTATTATCTAATTTGCTTTGTTCTCTTGGTATCCTTTTGAAAAACATACCTAGGTACTACTGAGAGCTAGCTGCTGATTTGGTGGGTGCAAATAAATGCCTCTTCTCATTGGTTCACCAGATGTGTTCAGCTAGCTCCCAGCAGCGCATAGCTGCTCCTTTAACAAAGGAAGTAAATTGAAAAGATGTTTAAAGGGATAGAAAAGTCAAAACTGAAATGTGCATGGGTCATTTCAACATGAAATAGAAGCATTTTTGCAGTATACTTCCATTAACAAAAAAATGCATTTTAGTAAAAGTTTCTACTACTTTTCTTCGACATACACATAACGGCTGTGAGGGCCGTGCACCAGTATTCAAACACAACACCTTCTCAGAGAGTCAACGGTGGCTTGTATGACCCAAACTACATCTTCACGTAAGCAATACACACCATCTTCAGCTTTTTGAGCTTGAATACAAGGGCACAGACTCTCACTAGATATGTGCATTTGCTGCAGAAAAACTTTTTGGAAGTATATTGCACAAATGCTTCTATTTCAAATTGAAATGCACCCATGCACACTACAATTTTGAGTTTTCTATCCCATTAAAATCACAAGCTATGTCTAAATCATGTCCCTTTAATTATTCATTGAGGCCTATTAAAATGCAATGGTTGCCCTTTCTCACCATAGAAAGTTTTAAGAGAGCACTTCATCATACGACACCATTGAATGACAAGTGGAAGCCCTTCAGATGGTAAGGGGCTTATACTGTCAATGTCCCTCATATTCTCCAACACCCGTTCAGGTCCATGCAGAGACTCATCAGCCAAAGCCACAATCTCCATATCAGACATAGTCCAAGTTAGTAAAGACTTTCTCATGGGCGTGTTGCTGTAAAGGCGCTTTGAGCGCTGGATGTAAATCTCTATGTTTTTCTTTTCCAGAGAAGCATACAACTCTTCAATTTTGCGGGCAGGAAGTAATTCTCCATGTTGTTTGCGTAGGGCAGCAACCTTATCATCAAGTAATCTTAACCTTTTTGCATTCTCTTTGCTCTCATCCTTCATTAGTTCATAGTTGTCTCTCAACTTCACCTCAAATATGTCATCCAAAAAGGCAAAGGAGAACTGCTTAATTCTTAGCACCAAGTCTGGTGGTAGAGCCTCTGGTTCAGTTTTTGGAGAACGATGAAGGCCCTTTAACCACTTCTGCACTCCAATTGCTTGGTCAAGGATGCAAGAAAAGTCATAACGGTGTGGAAACTCCATGGTGGCATTGCCAAGAGAGAGAACCCAAGCACGATTTCTCTCTGTTAACGGTGAAGGGAAATGGCTTCGAAGCATCAACATATCTTCCAGTTCAGGTAGTCTCTGTACATCTATTTCTTTGAAGAGGAAGATGTTGTGGCCATCTGCATTTATCAGTAGTTCAGGTGAACATAGTTGAAGAGAGCCCCCATGGTGACTGAGACAAATATTCTGAGATTTAAAAAGGAAATAATTGTCATGTGATATAGACACATGTAGACTGAGAGAGCTCAGCTTCAATGTGACCTGAAGGCATTTCCGCTGGATGCCATGCTCCTGACCTGAGCTTTCCTGAGTCCTTGGTGAAAGGCTCTCTCTGTGATCTCCTGTGTCTATCTCTGAATTCTGAGTCTCCTTGTGTAGGGTTGTGAGAAGGAGATCCCTGAACTGCAGGGTGGATAATGTGTGCTGATACAGATACATGTGATCCCAAGGACTCCAACGAAGAACCAGCTCCTTTTCACATTGCACCTGAATACAGCAATATCAAAGAGGTACTTATTAGAAATTTCATGCAACAGAAATAGCATTCGTATTTCAAGTTGAAAGTAAATGTGTTAAACAAGAGCGCAATCGTATTTCTTTTTAAGCTCGTCAGGTTAGAATGACTAAAACCCTCACATAAAGGGTAGTATGTTAAAAAATTGCACTAAACATACATTGAAAATTACACAGCTCAAATGTATATAATAAATAACAAGCTGTTGCAAATGGCTATATTGTATATATACACATATACATGTCTAAATATGTGTATGTATGTATGTATATATATATATATATATATATATATATATATATATTTATTTACGTGTGTACATATGTATCTGTTTTTTACTGTATATTTACATATTTCCCGTTCCAATTTTCTTCACATACAGGACAATGTTATTTTTATTGTAAATATAAATATAAATATAAATATATATATATATATATATATATATATACACACACACACAGAGAAGTGCATACATACATATACACATGTATATATATATATATATATATATATATATATATATATATACCTACAAATATATAGGTATAGATATCTATTTTACAATAACATTATCATATATTATACATTATAATATAAAAAATATTATACGTAATATAAAAAATTCTAAATAATCCATAGTATATTTTACACAATGTAAATATAATATTTTTTAATAATTATTTTTTAATATTTCAAGAATGTGCTTTAAGATAGTTAAATCTTCATGTGCGATAACTCGACACTGCGTTAGATCTAAAGCGCAAAACACGTTATGCATATTTCACATTCCTATGTTCTTCACATAGAATTTTTTTTATTATTATTATTAAATATATATTTATACAGTAAATACATACTGGCCATAAGGGTGAACCCATGCTCATTTATCGTAGTTAGATATTTTTTGATGCTGAATAGAAGGAGCATGGTTGTTAAAACTCAATTTTGTTGACAAAACTACTATTTTGAAATATGTATGAAAAGGAAAATTTATTTGAGGTTGTTCTAATATGTTAATATATGTGTATCATTATATTTTGAGTTCCACTGATAATGAGTCATTCCAGGCTGTGTGTACTTGAAAGATATAAATTGTGGACATTGTTCTTTATGTAATGGTCTGTGCACTTGCATTAGACTATTTTTGTTATTTACTGAATGTGAATGGTATCTTGTTATGTATGGCTATACCTCAATAAAAAATGTATATAAAAAATATATATATATATATATATATATATATTTATACAGTATATATATCTGATAATGTTAATGTAAAACAGATATCTATAGGAATAGATTTATAGGTATATGTATATAAAGATATATATAGAAAAATATATTTACAATAAAAATTATTTTTCTGTATGTGAAGAACATTGGAATGTTGAATATAAATAACTCCTGTCGGGTTAGCACGTAAACAATAATGGTTAGGTTTTTTCTTCTGCACTCTCTATTGAAGTACATGGGGAGAGTAAGTTAATGCAGTCGTGATATTCTAAGTCCTTTGCTTTGCACACAAATTTTTTACTTTCAACTTGTAATATGTGCACAAAAAGCTTACTTATAGTGAAGCGCTAAATAATGTGCCACTTGTAATCTAGCCCTGACTGAGATTTAGGCAAAACATTTTAAACTAGGACATGATCATGTTGACATACCTGTATAGTGCGCATAAAAAAAAATGTAATCATAAAAAAATATGCTGTGTATATCAGGCTAAAACACCAATTTATACTTGTACCAGAAAGAGGGACCACTGGCACTATTGGTTGCATAAGGCAGACTGTTCCCTATATATATTAGTTGGGGTTGCCAGCAGGCAAGTGAAAATAGGGAGAGGTGCTGTGTATTAATTACTATGCAGAAAAACAAGGTTGAATGGAAAAGCTTTCCACTTAAAAGAATACACATATAGCACTCAGAACAGTCGAGGGTTTCAGATAATCTGATTGTGTCAATCAAAGACCAATAAAGTAAAACATAACCTTTAATAATACGCAATTAAAAACTGAGAAATTAAAATTAAAACGACAACTAGAATATAGGATACAAGGAATCAATGTGAATAATTCACTTGGGTAATAAAGCGCATAGAGAAATTGTAGGAATGTCAGTGTGTTTGGTGCATATTTATTAGATTTTAACCTGTTTTGAGAAAATAAAGCTCTAAATAAACGTAAAACTGTATACAGAACTTGGTCTCAAATATAGGAAGTAGGACAAGTGAAATCATAGTCGAGGAAATAGCATTCAGCTAGCAACGGAGGCTGACATAAATAGTGTATTAAACCCAGGTTGAAACAATGTATCAAATTCCTGGTAGGAAATTAGTATAAGTCTGTCGACTCAATGTGGCTGATATATGCTAATAGATACACACTCTAAGTCACGAACACTTGTAGTGATATGTGAAATGTAGTAACAGATGCTTGCAACTGTATTATGTATACAGATGTCGGTTAGCAAAGGGAAATGATGAATGCTGAACTAGGGTTAGTCGCTCTGCCCGGAGTAAAAAATAATAAGGTATGTGAGGCAGCAGCAGCGGTTCAATCAAAATAGATAACCTGTGCAGAGACTTAAGTATACTGACAAGCTAACAGTGGGGATCTAGAAATGACATATAACAAACCGAGGAGCGGTAAGATAGACTAGTAATGGGAGGTTGGATTAGGCAAAGTGGAGTAAATAGCATGAAGTGCTAAAATGCTTGCCAAGTAAAACCCTACCTTGATCACTAAGTTATAATATAAAATCTCCATGAGCTAATAATTAAGCGCAAATAGTGCAGTGTATTACGTATCCAGCTCAAAAAGAGCAGTGTATTACGTATCCAGCTAGTTGTCCTAAAAACACAGGAGCTCCCAGACTCCTCACCAGATCCCTAACATGTTCTGCTGCTAACCGGCTTTCTCCGTATTATTAAAGGTTACGTTTTATTTTATTGGTCTTTTTGACCTCTGTCTTGTCACAAGATATCAATATTGACACAATCAGATTATCTGAAACCCTCGACTGTTCTGAGTGCTATATGTGTAATCTTTTGAGTGGAAAGCTTTTCAATTCAACCTTGTTTTTCTATAAATGTATACTTACTGATAAATAATTTCCTTCACACTCAAAGTAAAACCATATCAGTAATGGAACCTAAATATTCTCTTAGCACTGGAATGGCTAGAAACAGATCCCAAAAGTCTTCATCTCATTTATGTACCTCCTTCCTGCTTGAATCAGTTCATGACTATCCATGCACAAACTCATTTGCAGAAAGGAAAGAGAAAGGGTTTAACTCTAAAACAAATTCCCTTTGCGTGTGAGAAAACTAATATATTATAGTTAGTAAAAATATTTTTCCCTGTTTCCATGTGAACCCTTCTTCCAGATGAAGAAAATGTAACTGAAGCTATTCGTCTCACAAAATTCATTCCTAGGAGGCAAAATGCAGAAAACATACGGTACTCAGTTCAAGAAATTCAAGGACTTCTATGACTGAGAGCCAAGTATCTCACTTTAGAAAAAGGCCAAGTCTGAGAAGAAAGAAGATAGCACAAAGAGGTAACCTCGTCTGAGGAAAAACAACTCCACGTGCTCTACTAAAATCCTAGAATGCACTTGAGAGACTGGCATCAGTAGAAAATATTGTCCAAAAAAAAGAATAAATTATGCCACCAGAAAATTGGAGTGGAAAATAAACCACTAGTCTAGAAACTATTTAAGGTGGAGTCCAATTATTAATAATGTCATGTATAAGGTGAGTGACTTTGATGTGATGTACAAATTAATATTTAATTTATATTATCTACATTAATATGAACTCTGTACTACAATGTGACAGATTTTGCTTAAGTTCTGAATCAGACCCAAACGCCCCTTACTGAGTAAGATACACTTCACAGATGGATGCCTCAAAGAACAAAAGGGAATCAACAATTGTTCAGATGGTAGAGATGGTAATCACATCTTTAGAATCTTTATTTACACCCTGTCTCCATAAGATGGGGACCTCAAAGGAATTGCCTTCAAAGAAACTTCCTGCGTTGGCAATGGGTGATAAAATTAGATGAGGATGGACCTCCTGTAGTCAGGAGCCCTAAAGTCTGAACCTAGAAACAAGCTCCCAGGAAAGGTAAACATTTACAGTTCAGTGTTAAATAAACACACTTTAAACCCAATATAAAAGCCACCAGACTGTGTCTGTGTTAAAGGTTACAAAAGGAAAAGTCTCTTAACCTGAGTAATTTCAAAGCATAAGAGTTTGAAGATTTAAATTTTAAACCAACTGTCTATATAGTTTTCATATGGGTTAATATAGTAATTACTGATATATATATATATATATATATATATATATGCTCTATTATCTACATCTAAGATGTGTCTAATGCTTATATAATATATGAACTATGAAGTGAATATGTATCTGTATTGAATTTAAAATGTTTGACTGTATTTCAAAATAAACAACATTTACTTTATTTGAGGAATAAACAAACGAGGTTCCAAATATGACTGGTATATACTGGTATACAAATGTCTACATAATTTGTGCTATGAATTGTATCATATAGTTTCATGCACTCAATATTAAAGTGATATCTGCGGATATACAATATATTTCTATTAAATGAAATAATATAAATATATATTTATCTATAGTGATATTGGTTCCAACAAAATTCTAAGTGCAGGTACGTATAGAATATGTAAACGTGACTCTTAAGCACATCTCTTAAGATATTATAAGTAGAAATGTATGGAAGCATACATCAGATACGTATATTCATATTACATGTATTATACATATATATATTTGAGCAATATCAGAATACCCTCATGTTTGGTATTGAAATACACATGCTAAGTCAAATTAAATAATACCCTATCAAATTGACCAAATAGTTTATTGAGCTAGAGGATAAAAGTGTATTAAATGAACACTTTAAAAATATATGAGAAAAAGTAAATTTATACTTACCTGATAAATTAATTTCTTCTATGGTACGACGAGTCCACGGATTCATCCTTTACTTGTGGGATATTATCCTCCTGCTAACAGGAAGTGGCAAAGAGCACCACAGCAGAGCTGTCTATATAGCTCCTCCCTTAGCTCCACCCCCCAGTCATTCGACCGAAGGTACAGGAAGAAAAAGGAGAAACTAAAAGGTGCAGAGGTGATTGAAGTTTAAAATAAAAATATATAATCTGTCTTAAAATGACAGGGCGGGCCGTGGACTCGTCGTACCATAGAAGAAATTAATTTATCAGGTAAGCATAAATTTACTTTTCTTCTATAAGGTACGACGAGTCCACGGATTCATCCTTTACTTGTGGGATATAATACCAAAGCTACAGGACACGGATGAACGGGAGGGACAAGACAGATGGCTAAACAGAAGGCACCACTGCTTGAAGAACTTTTCTCCCAAAAATAGCCTCCGAAGAAGCAAAAGTATCAAATTTGTAAAATTTGAAAAAGGTATGAAGCGAAGACCAAGTCGCAGCCTTACAAATCTGTTCAACAGAAGCATCATTTTTAAAAGCCCATGTGGAAGCCACCGCTCTAGAGGAGTGAGCTGCAATTCTTTCAGGAGGCTGCTGTCCAGCAGTCTCGTATGCCAAACCGATGATGCTTTTCAGCCAAAAAGAAAGAGAGGTAGCCGTAGCTTTTTGACCTCTACGTTTTCCAGAATAGACAACAAACAAAGAAGATGTTTGACGGAAATCTTTGGTCGCTTGCAAGTAAAACTTCAAAGCACGAACCACGTCTAAGTTGTGCAACAGACGCTCCTTCTTAGAGGAAGGATTAGGACACAGAGAAGGAACAATAATCTCCTGATTAATATTAAGGGAACTGGTGATGATCTTTGTGGATAGGGATGTGTAGATACGCATCCTTTAAGTCTACGGTGGTCATATATTGACCCTCCTGGATCATTGGTAAAATAGTCCGAATGGTCTCCATATTGAAGGATGGGACTCTGATTAATTTGTTTAGGATCTTGTGATCTAAAATTGCTCTTTCTTGGGAACCACAAACAGATTGGAGTAAAACCCCTGCCCCTGTTCTGTTTTAGGAACTGGGCAGATCACTCCCATGGTATATAGGTCTTCTACACAGCGTAAGAACGCCTCTCTTTTTGTCTGGTTTACAGACAATTGAGAAAGATGGAATCTCCCCCTTGGAGGATAATCTTTGAAATCTAGAAGATACCCCTGGGTTACGATTTCTAACGCCCAGGAGTCCTGAACGTCTCTTGCCCAAGCCTGAGCAAAGAGAGAAAGTCTGCCCCCAACTAGATCCGGTCCCGGATCGGGGGCTTCCCCTTCATGCTGTCTTGGCCTTTTCCTCCAGTGATGTCTGAAATTATCTCTTTCAGTTCAGGCCCAAATAGGGTCTTACCTTTGAAAGGGATGGCTAAAAGCTTAGATTTTGATGACACATCAGCAGACCAGGATTTAAGCCATAACGCTCTACGCGCTAAAATGGCAAAACCTGAATTCTTTGCCGCTAATTTAGCCAGTTGAAAAGTGGCATCTGTAATGAAAGAATTAGCTAGCTTGAGAGCCCTAATTCTATCCAGAATATCATCCAATGGGGTCTCAACATGAAGAGCCTCCTCCAGAGCCTCGAACCAAAAAGCAGCTGCAGTAGTTACAGGAACAATGCACGCTATAGGTTGCAGAAGAAAACCCTGATGCATAAATATTTTCTTTAGGAGACCCTCTAATTTTTTTATCCATAGGATCTTTGAAAGCACAACTGTCCTCAATAGGTATAGTTGTACGCTTAGCCAGGGTAGAAATAGCTCTCTCCACCTTAGGGACCGTCTGCCACGAGTCCTTCATGGTGTCTGATATGGGAAACATTTTCTTAAAAGTAGGAGGGGGAGAGAACGGAATACCTGGTCTATCCCACTCCTTAGTAACAATGTCCGAAATCCTCTTAGGGACCGGAAAAACATCAGTGTAGGCAGGAACCTCTAGATATCTGTCCATTTTACACAATTTCTCTGGAACTAAAATAAGGTCACAATCATCCAGAGTCGCTAAAACCTCCCTGAGCAATAAGCGGAGGTAATCTAGTTTAAATTTAAAAGCCGTCATATCTGAGTCTATCTGAGGGAACAGCTTTCCTGAATCAGAAATCTCTCCGTCAGACAGCAAATCCCTCACCCCCAACTCAGAACATTGTGAGGGTACATCAGATATGGCTAATAAAGCGTCAGAGGGCTCAGCATTTACTCTAACACCAGACCTACTGCGCTTCCCCTGCAACCCAGGCAGCTTAGATAAAACCTCTGTGAGGGTAGTATTCATGAATGCAGCCATATCATGCAGGATGAAAGAATTAGACGCACTAGAAGTACTTGGCGTCGCTTGTGCGGGCGTTAATGATTGTGACACTTGGGGAGAATTAGATGGCATAACCTGATTCCCTTCTGACTGAGAATCATCCTGCGACATACTTTTATTAGCTAAAATATGTTCTTTGCAATTTATTGCCCTTTCAGTGCATGAGGGACACATTTTAAGTGGGGCTTCCACAATGGCTTCTAAACACAGTGAACATTGGCTTTCCTCAATGTCAGACATGTTGAACAGGCTAGTAATGACCACAAACAAGCTTGAAAACACTTTATTTAGTGAAAAAATAACAATCTTAAAAAACGGTACTGCGTCTTTAAGAGAAAAAAAGCATACACGTTCTGCAAAACTGCTTTAAAATACACCAATCCTTTCAATTTTTTGATATGATATACAAATAATGCAGCTGAGATTGCCCCACAAAGAAAGGAACAGTTAACCCTTTACTGTGCAAAACCGGATCGTTAATAAGGCCTAAATCCGGACAAAAACACCCCCTGCACCTCGCCACAGCCCTGCTGTGGCGCCTACCTTCCCTCAGGGGTTGGAAAAATGGAGTTAAAGCTTCGATTTGGCCCAACACTTCCACAAGGGCCCACCGGAGTTGGAGCTTGCTGCTTGCTCTGCAATAACAACTGCGCAACTGAGGCGCGAAAATAGGCCCCGCCCATCTCACTCAATGTTTTTACAGCCTAAAGGAACCGCACCAGAGCGGTTCCAAACTAGCCATGTGGGTTCTGAAACCCAAACCAGAAGCCAAGTGTACCCTCAATAAAGTCACCAAAATAACGTTATTGAAATAATCTCTTTCAGTTCCCAAAAACGTTATCAGCACTCCCAGTTCACAAAACGTTTGCCCACAAACATTCAAACTCAGTGTCAACCATTTTTTAATTAGCCCCTTATGCAAGCTTAGTAATACCCCTCTATATCTTTTAGGATAACTGCTTACCCTCTCCCTCATGGGGATACTGTCAGCCAATTCTGAAATACCACAGTCTCTCCAGAAAAAAATGACTGAACATACCTCACTGCTTATAGCATGAAAGGGTTCCTCACACTGAAGTTTCTTGTACTCCTCAGCCATTCTGTGGGAACTGCTCTGGATCTTAGTGACAAATGCTAAGATCATCAGCCTCCAGGCAGAAGTCTTCATCCATCTGCTGCCTGAGAGTAAATAGTACACACCGGTACCATTTAAAATAAAAAACTCTTTCTTGAAGAAATAAAAAACTAATATTTTATTTTTCCTAGTACTTACAGTAGGCAAATAGAATGACTGGGGGTGGAGCTAAGGGAGGAGCTATATAGACAGCTCTGCTGTGGTGCTCTTTGCCACTTCCTGTTAGCAGGAGGATAATATCCCACAAGTAAAGGAATCCGTGGACTTGTCGTACCTTATAGAAGAAATATATTTTTCTGTATGTAGTATTTACTAATGAAACTACATTCCGTTGCCTATTGTGCCCCCGGTGTTCAATGTGAGAATTACAGCCAGAGAAATTCAATCAAAGGGAGATTGAATTACAAAGTGGCAATTCCCAGTAACCTGAGAGGTGAGCTCCGGCTCAAAGGGCGTATCCAGATTCTATTAAATGATTCAAGAAATGGGGAGGAGTTTATCACAGATGATGCTGCTTACTTAACTTGTGACTGATTGAGCCTGACCCTTGCCTGGTTAAACTTGCTGCCTTGCATATACAAGTCTTGGTAAGATAAACATTTGGGACCCTCTTTACACCGAAAGAGTTAACAAATTGGACCTACTATTCACCTTCAGATTGCATAATATCTCCCTTAAAATATACGACAATAGAGATATCTGAAAAGCTGAAACTCTCAAATTGGTTATTTGTAATGTATGGCGATTGATAAATATATTTAATATTTTGAATCAAAGGTAGTCTCCAAAGCAGTAGGTTAAGTATAGCTGTGATTTGTAAGCGTAATTGGTAGCTACAGGTAGGTGTGCCCTAGGCCTGTGTAGTCTATAAATAATCATATCTAGCATTAGTTATTTACGGTTTGTTGAGAGGAAAGGTTTTGTATTCCATATTTATAAAATTCATTTTTTTATTTACTGTGATATATTTTAGAAATTGCACTAGTTGTTGTGGCTAAGTTGAAAGTATTTAATGCCATATTGGTTGGTATATGTTGAGCTGATAAATTTGTGTAAAAATCTCTGGTTGATTATTTAAAGTATTATAAGACTAATTTGGGCCAAATAGCTTAATTCTATTTTTCTGTAAGTTCTATTAGATTTATTGAGATTTGGTAAGATTTGTGCTAAAATATTTGGTTATTTTGTTAACTAAGCATTGTTAAGTTAGTAAGTGTTGCTGGTTAAATACAAATTGTTCTTGTAAAATTCATGTGGGATATTTGTTAAGTGATTCATTTTGAGTTAAGGTTAATTTTTAGAAATAATCGGCTAGATTACGAGTTTTGCGTTAAGGTAAAAAAGCAGCATTATTTTTTACGCCCGCTGGTATTATGAGTCTTGCAGGTTTAGGGGCACCGCACACTTTTTTGGCCTTACCGCAAACCAACTTACGTAAATTTCGTAAAGTCTTTTTTCAAGGACTTGCATAGCATCGGTATTACGAGTTTGTCCTGGGAGGAGAAAAAGTGAGTGGTACACCCTCTACCGCCAAGATTCCTAACGCATTTTAAAGTCAGAAGTTAAGAGTTTTATGGTACAAAGCTGTAGCATAAAACTCATAACTAAAGTGCTAAAAAGTACACTAACACCCATAAACTACTTGTTAACCCCTAAACCGAGGCCCTCCCGCATCGCAAACACTAAAATAAAATTATTAACCCCTTATCTGCCACTCCGGACATCCCCACCACTAGAATAAACAAATTAACCCATAAACCGCTGCACTCCCGTCTCGCAAACACTAGTTAAATATTATTAACCCCTAACATCGCCGCCACCTACATTATACTTATTAACCCCTAATCTGCCATCCCCAACGTCGCTGCCACTATTCTAAATTTATTAACCCCTAAACCTAAGTCTAACCCTAACACCCCCTAACTTAAATATAATTTAAATAAATCTAAATAAAATTACTATCATTAACTAAATTATTCCTATTTAAAACTAAATACTTACCTATAAAATAAACCCTAAGCTAGCTACAATATAACAAATAGTTACATTGTAGCTAGCTTAGGTTTTATTTTTATTTTACAGGCAAGTTTGTATTTATTTTAACTAGGTAGAATAGTTTCTAAATAGTTCATAACTATTTAATAATAACTACCTAGCTAAAAATAAACCTAACCTAAGTTACACTAACACCTAACATTACACTACAATTAAATCAATTACCTAAATGAAATACAAGTAAATAAATCAAATACAATTAGCTAAATTACAAAAAAAGCAACTAAATTACAGAAAATAAAAAACAAATGACAAGATCTTTAAACTAATTACACCTAATCTAAGAGCCCTATCAAAATAAAAAAAGCCCCCCTCAAATAAAAAAACCCTAGCCTAAACTAAACTATCAATAGCCCTTAAAAGGGCCTTTTGCGGGGCATTGCCCCAAAGAAATCAGCTCTTTTACCTGAAAAAGAAATACAAACAACCCCCTCAACAGTAAAACCCACCACCCACACAACCAACCCCCCAAATAAAACCCTAACTAAAAAAACCTAAGCTCCCCATTGCCCTGAAAAGGGCATTTGTATGGGCATTGCCCTTAAAAGGGCATTTAGCTCTATTGCTGACCAAAGCCCTAACCTAAAAATAAAACCCACCCAATACACCCTTAAAGAATCCTAACACTAACCCCCGAAGATTCACTTACCGGGAGAAGTCTTCATCCAAGCAGCAAGATGTCCTCAAGGAAGCCGGTAGAAGTGGTCCTCCAGACGGGCAGAAGTGGTTCTCTAGACGGCATCTTCTATCTTCATCCTTCCAACGCGGAGCGGCTCCATCTTCAAGACATCCGGCGCAGAGCATCCTCTTCCAACCACGTCTTCTTGCTGAATGAAGGTAACTTTAAATTACGTCATCCAAGATGGTATCCCTTAGATTCCGATTGGCTGATAGAATTCTATCAGCCAATCGGAATTAAGGTTGAAAAAATCCTATTGGCTGATCCAATCAGCCAATAGGATTGAGCTTGCATTCTATTGGCTGATTGGAACAGCCAAAAGAATGCAAGCTCAATCCTATTGGCTGATTGGATCAGCCAATAGGATTGAAGTTCAAGCCTATTGGCTGATTGCATTAGCCAATAGGATTTTTTTCAACCTTAATTCCGATTGGCTGATAGAATTCTATCAGCCAATCGGAATCTAAGGGACGCCATCTTGGATGACGTCATTTAAAGGTATCTTCATTCAGCAAGAAGACGTGGGTGGAAGAGGATGCTCCGCGCCGGATGTCTTGAAGATGGAGCCGCTCCGCGTCAGAAGGATGAAGATAGAAGATGCCGTCTGGGTGAAGACTTCTGCCCTTTTGGAGGACCACTTCTGCCGGCTTCCTTGAGGACATCTTGCCGCTTGGATGAAGACTTCTCCCGGTAAGTGAATCTTCGGGGGTTAGTGTTAGGATTTTTTAAGGGTGTATTGGGTGGGTTTTATTTTTAGGTTAGGGCTTTGGGCAGCAATAGAGCTAAATGCCCTTTTAAGGGCAATGCCCATACAAATGCCCTTTTCAGGGCAATGAGGAGCTTAGGTTTTTTTAGTTAGGGTTTTATTTGGGGGGTTGGTTGTGTGGGTGGTGGGTTTTACTGTTGAGGGGGTTGTTTGTATTTCTTTTTCAGGTAAAAGAGCTGATTTCTTTTGGGCAATGCCCCACAAAAGGCCCTTTTAAGGGCTATTGATAGTTTAGTTTAGGCTAGGGTTTTTTTATAGGGTATTTTGGCTGTAATTAGTTTAAAGATCTTGTAATTTGTTTTTTATTTTCTGTAATTTAGTTGGCTTTTTTTGTAATTTAACTAATTGTATTTTATTTATTTAATTGTATTTAATTTAGGTAATTGATTTAATTGTAGTGTAGTGTTAGGTGTTAGTGTAATTTAGGTTAGGTTTTTTTTTACAGGTAAATTTGTATTTATTTTAGCTAGGTAGTTATTAAATAGTTAATAACTATTTAGTAACTATTCTACCTAGTTAAAATAAATACAAACTTGCCAGTAAAATAAAAATAAAACCTAAGCTAGCTACAATGTAACTATTAGTTATATTGTAGCTATCTTAGGGATTATTTTATAGGTAAGTATTTAGTTTTAAATAGGAATTATTTAGGTAATAATTGTAGTTTTTCTTTAGATTTATTTAAATTATATTTAAGTTAGTGGGTGTTAGGTTTAGACTTAGGTTTAGGGGTTAAAGGGATACTAACCCCTCATTTTTTCTTTCATGATTCAGATAGAGCATGCAATTTTAAGCAACTTTTTAATTTATTCCTATTATCAATTTTTCTTTGTTCTCATGTTATCTTGATTTGAAAAAGCAGTAATAAAAGGTTAGGAGCCGGCCCATTTTTTAGTTCAGCACCTTGGTAGAGCTGCTGATTGGTTTGCTACATTTAGCCACAAATCAGCAAGTGCTACCCATGTGCTGAACAAAAAATGGTCTGGCTCTAAAGCTTACAGTATTGCTTTTTCAAATCAAGATAGCATGAGAACAAAGAAAAATTTATAATGGGAGTAAATTAGAAAGGTGCTTAAAATCTCATGCTCTATCTGAATCATGAAATTAAAAAAATGGGTTTAGTATCCCTTTAATACATTTAGTATAGTGGCGACGAGGTTGGGGACGGCAGATTAGGGTTTAATAAATGTATATAGGTGGCAGCGATGTTAGGGACTGCAGATTAAGGGTTAATAATATTTAACTAATGTTTGCGAGGCAGGAGTGCGGCGGTTTAGGGGTTAATATGTTATTATAGTGGCGGCGATGTCCGGAGCGGAAGATTAGGGGTTAATAAATATAAATGTAGGTGTCGGCGATGTCGGGGACGGCAGATTAGGGGTTAATTAATAAGTGTAAGATTAGGGGTGTTTAGACTCGGGGTTCATGTTAGGGCGTTATGTGTAAACATAACTTTTATTTCCCCATAGGAATCAATGGGGCTGCGTTACTGAGTTTTACACTGCTTTTTTGCAGGTGTTAGACTTTTTCTCAGCCGGCTCTCCCCATTGATGTCTATGGGGAAATCGTGCACAAGCACGAACAACCAGCTCACCGCTGACTTAAGCAGCGCTGGTATTGGAGTGCAGTGTGAAGCTCAATTTTGATCTACGCTCACTTCTTGCCTGTTAACACCGGGTTTGTAAACACCCATAATACCAGCGCTGCAGGTAAGTGAGTGGTGAGAATAAACTGCAAGTTAGCAATGCACCCCTCTTACCGCAAAACTCGTAATCTAGGCGATAGTGTCCATACATGGGATAATAGACGATATCTATTGAATAGTAATTCATCTAAATATCTCTATAGCTTGCTTTATATTTTAATATTGTATTGATAAATTGATAGATATAACTGGTCATAGGTGATATTCAGCTACTACATAAATATAATAAATGTGTATATAAAGATTAACAGACCAGAATTTAGGAATATTTTATAATGAGATTAAATATTAATTTTTAATAATAATATTGTTGTCAAATTTATAGATATCTCAATAGTGATATTTTGGGGTACACTAGTAAGATTTAACATCTTACTGGAGTTTATTGACAAAATTCTGCTATATAAATTGTAGATATCGCTGACAATAGTTTTATACTGCTATTAATTATTGATACTCATAATTACAATACGTAACACGTTGGTGGCAACTGCTGCTGATAAATACACCAACATTACTGGAGGACACTCCTGAGACATATCAACACTAATAAAGCAAAATGTAATCCCTGAAACAGCAAGCAAAAATAATAAGGCTAAAATGGACGAGCAAGGTACATCTGATGATGAAACTATTCACTTGAAACATCCATCCACAGAATAAGTAATGTAAGAAAGAACAAGCTGTCTAAACTTGAAACGGCATTGATCCATAAGAGAAATATCATTACAGATTACAAACATTCCCAAAAATAAAAGTCAAGCTGAGGAGAAAGAACTTTCTGAAAAGTGATTCTCCCATCAAGTCAGTGAAGAACAACAGAAAACTGTTGTTAAAAATACAGCTAAAGAGAAAACATGGAAATTGACTCAAAATACGTTCCATTAATGGAACTAAGAAATATCCTGAAGTCTCATAATCATCAAAAGGAGTTCCCAGAACTGTGAGAGTAAGTTCCAAAGGAAGAGGCACAAACAAAAGGATTGCCTAGAACAGGGATGGGGAACCTTGGCACTCCTGATGTTTCAGAACTACATTACCCATGATGCTTAGCCACTCTGAAGTCCAGTTGTGCATCATGGGAAATGTAGTTCTGAAACATCAGGAGGGCCAAGGTTCCCCATCCCTGGGCTAGAAGGACAAATTTAGGAACTGGAGTTGGTCCATTAAAAATAGGAACATGAAGGAAAATATCCTTCAAATCAATCAGAAACATAAATGAACGCTGATTAACTAGGATAACAAGGGACCAAAAGGATACAACTTAAAAGTAGGAACTCTGAGAAACCTGATAAAGTTTTGAGAACTAAAATAGGCCATAAAGTTCCCTCTTTCCTAGGAACAAGAACAAATTGTATTAAAACCTTATTCCACAAAAAAACCCTGAAACCAGCAAATCACCTTCTAGGTTCCAGGAAAATCGCTGACAGAAAAGAACTCCTATCCATGTAGGACCTTTCAGAAAAGAAGCTATAATAACTTTCATCAAAGGAAATGTTGGCTTGAAGCCCATCCTGTAACTGTAGGTAAAAATTATTATAATCCAGAAATTCTAGGCATAATGTGACTATGTCCTATAAGAAAGGAATAACCTACCATATAACAGAAAATCACAAGAGGAAGAAGGCCCACAAGAGGCAGCTCTCGAAAAAACATAATTTATGCTTACCTGATAAATTTATTTCTCTTGTAGTGTATCCAGTCCACGGATCATCCATTACTTATGGGATATTAACTCCTCCCCAACAGGAAGTGCAAGAGGATTCACCCAGCAGAGCTGCTATATAGCTCCTCCCCTAACTGCCATTACCAGTCATTCGACCGAAAACATGCAGAGAAAGGAAAACCATAGGGTACAGTGGTGACTGTAGTTTAATGGAAAAATTACCTGCCTTAAAGTGACAGGGCGGGCCGTGGACTGGATACACTACAAGAGAAATAAATTTATCAGGTAAGCATAAATTATGTTTTCTCTTGTTAAGTGTATCCAGTCCACGGATCATCCATTACTTATGGGATACCAATACCAAAGCTAAAGTACACGGATGACGGGAGGGACAGGCAGGCTCTTTATACGGAAGGAACCACTGCCTGAAGAACCTTTCTCCCAAAAACAGCCTCCGAAGAAGCAAAAGTGTCAAATTTGTAAAATTTGGAAAAAGTATGAAGAGAAGACCAAGTTGCAGCCTTGCAAATCTGTTCAACAGAAGCCTCATTCTTAAAGGCCCAAGTGGAAGCCACAGCTCTAGTAGAATGTGCTGTAATTCTTTCAGGAGGCTGCTGTCCAGCAGTCTCATAGGCTAACCGTATTATGCTACGAAGCCAAAAGGAGAGAGAGGTAGCCGAAGCTTTTTGACCTCTCCTCTGACCAGAATAAACGACAAACAGGGAAGACGAAAATCCTTAGTTGCCTGTAGATAAAATTTCAGGGCACGGACTACATCTAGATTGTGTAGCAGACGTTCCTTTTTCGAAGAAGGATTAGGACACAAAGATGTAACCACAATCTCTTGATTGATATTCCTGTTAGTGACCACCTTAGGTAGGAACCCAGGTTTAGTACGCAGAACTACCTTGTCTGAATGAAAAATCAGATAAGGAGAATCACAATGTAAGGCAGATAACTCAGAGACTCTTCGAGCCGAGGAAATCGCCATTAAAAACAGAACTTTCCAAGATAACAACTTGATATCAATGGAATAAAGGGGTTCAAACGGAACCCCCTGTAAAACATTAAGAACTAAGTTCAAACTCCATGGTGGAGCAACAGTTTTAAACACAGGCTTGATCCTAGCTAAAGCCTGACAAAAAGCTTGAACGTCCGGAACTTCTGACAGACGTTTGTGTAAAAGAATGGACAGAGCTGAAATCTGTCCCTTTAAGGAACTAGCGGATAAACCCTTTTCTAAACCTTCTTGTAGAAAAGACAATATCCTCGGAATCCTAACCTTACTCCATGAGTAACTCTTGGATTCGCACCAATATAAGTATTTGCGCCATATCTTATGGTAAATCTTTCTGGTAACAGGCTTCCTAGCCTGTATTAAGGTATCAATAACTGACTCAGAAAAACCACGTTTTGATAAAATCAAGCGTTCAATTTCCAAGCAGTCAGCTTCAGAGAAATTAGATTTTGATGTTTGAAGGGACCCTGGATCAGAAGGTCCTGTTTCAGAGGTAGCGACCAAGGTGGACAGGATGACATGTCCACTAGATCTGCATACCAAGTCCTGCGTGGCCATGCAGGCGTTATTAGAATCACTGATGCTCTCTTCTGTTTAATTCTGGCAATCAATCGAGGAAGCATCGGGAAGGGTGGAAACACATAAGCCATCCCGAAGGTCCAAGGTGCTGTCAAAGTATCTATCAGAACCGCTCCCGGATCCCTGGATCTGGACCCGTAACGAGGAAGCTTGGTGTTCTGTCGAGACGCCATGAGATCTATCTCTGGTTTGCCCCAACGTCGAAGTATTTGGGCAAAGACCTCTGGATGAAGTTCCCACTCCCCCGGATGAAAAGTCTGACGACTTAAGAAATCCGCCTCCCAGTTCTCCACTCCCGGGATGTGGATTGCTGACAGGTGGCAAGAGTGAGACTCTGCCCAGCGAATTATCTTTGATACTTCCATCATTGCTAGGGAGCTTCTTGTCCCTCCCTGATGGTTGATTAGCATCAATACAGTTAGTACATAAATTTCTATTGGGCTCCACTTTGGCTTTAGCACATATAGCACAGATATCTTCCTCTGAATCAGACATGTTTAACACACTAGCAAATAAACTAGCAACTTGGAAATACTTTTCAAGTAATTTACTATAATATGAAAACGTACTGTGCCTATAAGAAGCACAGAAAAAGTTATGACAGTTGAAAATTAATAAACTGAAAAGTTATAGCATCAAATCTTTGTAAAAAACACAATTTTAGCAAAGGATTGCTCCCATTAGCAAAGGATAACTAACCCTGATAGCAGAAAAAAAAATAATACAGAAATAAACGTTTTTTTTTTATCACAGTCAACTACAATCTCACAGCTCTGCTGTGAGTGATTACCTCCCTCAAAACAAGTTTTGAAGACCCCTGAGTTCTGTAGAGATGAACCGGATCATGCAGGGAAGACAATAAACTTCTGACTGAATTTTTTGATGCGTAGCAAAAGCACCAAAAAAGGTCCCTCCCCCTCACACATAACAGTGAGAGAGATCAGTAAACTGTCATAAATTAAATAAAACGACTGCCAAGTGGAAAAAAATAGTGCCCAAAACATTTTTTCACCCAGTACCTCAGAAAATTAAACGATTTTACATGCCAGCAAAAAACGTTTAACATTAATAAATTGAGTGTTATTAAAAAGCCTGTTGCTAGTCCCTGCAAATTAGGCTAAAGTTTTATGCATACAGTATAATTCCAGTGAAGTGCCATTCCCCAGAATACTGAAGTGTAAAATATACATACATGACAGCCTGATACCAGTTGCTGCTACTGCATTTAAGGCTGAGTTTACATTATATCGGTATGGAAGAATTTTCTCATCAATTCCATTGTCAGAAAATAATAAGCTGCTACATACCTCTTTGCAGATTAATCTGCCCGCTGTCCCCTGATCTGAAGTTTACCTCTCCTCAGATGGCCGAGAAACAGCAATATGATCTTAACTACTCCGGCTAAAATCATAGAAAAACTCAGGTAGATTCTTCTTCAAATTCTACCAGAGAAGGAATAACACACTCCGGTGCTATTATAAAATAACAAACTTTTGATTGAAGGTATGAAACTAAGTATAATCACCACAGTCCTCTCACACATCCTATCTATTCGTTGGGTGCAAGAGAATGACTGGTAATGGCAGTTAGGGGAGGAGCTATATAGCAGCTCTGCTGGGTGAATCCTCTTGCACTTCCTGTTGGGGAGGAGTTAATATCCCATAAGTAATGGATGATCCGTGGACTGGATACACTTAACAAGAGAAAGTATAATTTGTGAAAAAGAGGTAAAATGTAGGTTCCTAGATTGGGTAAGCAATTACAAAACTGATGAAAATAGGAAACCCGCTTAATGAAAACAAGGTCTTCCTAGGAAAGAAACATATTTCTTAACACAATAGACAACAATAGAGACTGATAAAGGGAACATCTTTTAAAATTAAAAAAAAAAATGACTTAAGTCCTGATGTGGCCTTTTCCTAGGAAATAAATTCCAAAATGGCCTCAGGAACAGGGAAAACAAACTAGAGAGAGGAAGTAGAAGTAGAGGTAAACAAATCAATTGTTTTTTTTTTACTGGTCAAGGGCATTGTACACCTAAAATACTTAAAACCTCTTTCATCAATGAACAAGATGTTCAAACAGAAACATAAATGTGAGTAGTATTCAACTTCTGATCATCAGAAATGATCTATTCTTCAGAAGACAAGTCTGAGCAGAAAATTAATATATAAGGGCATCCTAACCTGGACTGATCCTGTAGGAGTAAAAAAAACACCAGATAATATAAATGTAGTTAGTACATACCAAATTCTGTTGCACTTACTTGGCGAAGACATTGTTACCAAAACTTCAGTAATTGTTAAGACCACTGTATCTTTAAAACCTGAAACAAAGTCTGTAACACTCCCTTGTACATTAGAAACAAAGGAAGGACAGAATCCTTTATAAAAAAGATAGCATTAGCTTGTACAAAATGCGCAATATGAACTTGCAAAATATACCTTTAATTAGAGAAAATAAAAGACAAATAGAAATAACTCTGCTTCAAGAAGCACTGACCGATTGCTGTACCTGCTAGAGAAAAGAACCAAAGTATGAGCGCACGGTAGTCTGATGAACGAAAAAAACAATAACATTGACGCTGCCAAAATCCAATGAGTAGCGCCTACAACACTTGCACTTTAAAAATTTGCCTTCCAAAAACATTGAGAGCACACACAATCTACATAGGAACATGCTAAGCTGCCACTCCTAGAAAAACTGTTTTACTGATGTCTTTCTGCTAAAAGCGCTGACTAGCCTGCTGCTTACTAGTGAACGTAGAGGCAAAAAGTAGACTGGGATACACAAGAGGTAAGAGGGATTAAAAGCTTATGGAATGTTGGGTATCTGTGTCTCCTCCTAGTGGCCAGGAGTTGTATCCCAAAGATAATGGCTAGTGGACTCTCACCACCTTGCAGCTGAATGGAATGCATAAATAAGGATATATCAGACTGAAGCATACAAAAATCAGATGGAAGAAAACAAAAACTGCTGTCTGATACAGAAGTCAGAGTGAGATAATTCCTGTAGGGAAAGAGAGAACATATATATATAAAAAAGTTAATCTAATTACTTATCACAGAGCATATACAGGAAAACATAGGAGAAAGCTCTGTACCAGAAATCCTCTATAGTAGGAGGCAAGGTAGGAGTTCATACAAATGGAGCTGAGACGGGTAGAAAAAAAAAAAAAATCAGAGCAGGGGAAAGCTATCTTTTCCATACAAAAAACTAAAATTCTGGACAATTTGAATTTTCTTCCTTTCTCTTTGTGGTATCTTTTTATCGTCAGCCAAGGTTAAGAGGTTTGCAAACTCGGACAAACCGTTTTCTGAATAGCCCCCCCCCCCCGGCTATTAAAACAGGAATACATCTCTTATTTCACTTTTTGTACAATACATTGCATTTTAGTCATTCTTTGCGAATATATTTCATGATTAGACTTTTACACTGCTGATTTTATTTGTTTGTTCATTGTCATCTGACACCTTTTGCACCAAGAAGAATTCCTTGTATATTTTTTTTACACTTGGCAAATAAATGATTCTATTCTATTAAGCCCAATTTTTTTTTTTTCATGATTCAGAAAGCATATCATTTTAATTAAGTTGCCCATATATCTTATAAAATTTGCTTCATTCTCTTGGTTTCCTTTGTTGAAAATCTTATCTAGGTATGCTCAGGAGCATCAATACACTACTGACAGCTAGCTGGAGACATATGAGCCAATGACAAGAGGCATATATGTGCAGCCACCAATCAGCAGTTAGCTCCAAGTGGTACATTGCTGCCCCTGAGCATACCTAGATAAGCTTTTCAACAAAGGATACCAAGATAATTATGCAAATTAGAGACTAAATTTGAAAATTACATACTCTATCTAAATAATGAAAGTTTAATTTTGCCTTTACTGTCCCATTTACAGTAACCCATTGATCTCCATGCTTTCATTATAAACATAAGAGAAACATTAAAAGGGATACTAAACCCAAAATACTTCTGTCATGATTCAGATAGAAAATACAATTTTAAACAACATTCCAGTGTACTTCTATTATCTAATTTGCTTCATTCTTTAGATATCCTTTGTTGGAGAAATAGCAATACACATGGGTGAGCGAATCACACGAGGCATCTGTGTGCAGCCACCAATCAGCAGCTACTGAGCCTATCTAGATATGCTTTTCAGCAAAGGATAGGAAAAGAATTATGCAAATTAGATAATAGAAGTAAATAAGAAAGTTGTTTAAAATGACATGCTCTAGATGACTTCCGGTGGGCGGACCTAGAAGAAGGCAGCAAGAACTTTTAGCTCTGCAGAAACCCTCATTCAATACCTGAAAATTTGCCTTTTTCTCTAAGCCATCTGCATCTCCCTTGACAGGCAAGCTGTCCGGGAACCTTCAGCAGATAGAAGCCTCTCAAACGCTTCTCCCCTGGAAGTCAGTTTAAAAGAAAATCCATAAGGGATTGCAGCTATGCACAGACTCCTTGATACGGTTCCAATGAATATCGCTATACCAACTGAAGATAGACAGGTACAGGACGTACTCACTACTCTAAAAGCTCTTCTTCTTCCAACATTCATTAGACTGGAAGCAACCATGCAGAGCCTATTGACTGAGACGCAGGCTCTTAAGCCGCCATCTTTGTTGGCTGAACGCCACCATCTCCCAGAGGCTCGACTTTGCGGAGATGCTAATCCAGCTGAGACACGGACACTTATGAACCTAGAGCAGGACAAACAAGAAGTGGAAGTTGCCGCAGGGTCCTTTAAACAAATGGGACTATCTATTGCCTCTAGTAAGCAAGCAACTGAAAGCTTACACTGTGGGACTGCGACTCCACATGGAGTACGGCATCTCTGGCGTAGAGATAGTGACCAGCAAGAAACGGATATGGCCTCACCTTCTCCACATATGCGACTCCCATATTATCAGCTTACCTCAATCCATGAGTCCTTCAATACTCCAGGTGGATCTAACGCCGCATACAGTGACAGAAATGATCGCCCCATATCCGGAACTAGACAAAAGCCCACCCAACCAGCCGGTACTCCGAGAACAAACAGCCTTGCTTATATACAGATTTCCTTGGTCAACACCGTGAACTCTTTTCATGAACATTTCTATCGTGAGATCGGGCAGATAGTCATTGGGGAGAAGCTGCTGTGTCCCTGCTGTCCTACCGGAGTTGGTTAATATATGAACTTATGGAGGTGATGCTGGTTGCACGGTATTGGGACACACAGGTTTATTTTCATGAATACAACTGGACATACTTCTGTTACAAATTGTTATGCAGCATTTCTTAAAAGTGTCTGACCCTGCTCCCACATACCATCTTTCGTTGTGCTAGTCTAGGCAGTGCAGCTGGTAGCGGGTAATGACTTTTGCTTGCGAGGTTGTCTCCTGAGAGTTCACTCTTTGTTTACTATTGTTCTGTTTTTATTAGTGTTCTGTTTATATAGTTTTAGTTTGTTTATTTATCAGTCTAAGGGAATACACTGATGAATCACTGGTTTCTCATCGTAGCCACATATTCACTTGGAACTGAGCATATTAACTGTTGATGTGATTACTGCTTTAATCTCTATCTAAATCATGTTAACTCCCATCAACCCTAGTCTTGGGTAAGTTTATAAGGTAGGCATAGCAATAATGGAATCTATCGTTATTGTTCCTAGCCCCATGTTAACAATGTGCTTGTCTGCTGGAGAGGAGGTATATGACTTGTTGTAAACTTGAATCTTGCTGTGCAAACAAGAGATAATGCCAACTACAGTATGGGTTATGCATTCATGTTGCTATGTTGCTTATCCAGACAAAAAAACATATATACAAATAAGATATGCCTGCATGTAATAGTGCTGTTCCTGCCTATACCTTATTGATCAGCCTATGGTCTCCTTGGGCTATGAATGTCAGGACCACATGCTTCTGCCCAAGTTTTTGGAATAGTTCTTTTAGAATCCTCCACGTGGATACTGCTGCACTGCTGTCACAGGTTTACTCCTTAATGCTCACATAGACCATGGTAACTAGTTCACAATAGATCTTTGTTTTACTTGTTCATTATATCAGACGTAGAAACACATTTTATCATTTTTTCATATCATTATTGAAAGTTTTTGTGCAGCGTTATAGCGGGAGGTTTTGCCTTTTCTATTACAATTGCCACTAAAACCAATATACACGCTTATTTTGTGCCGCAACACCCTCACCTTCAATTTGAAAGGCGTGTGCATGTTGACCTTCAACATACTGTTTACTGTATTAATTGCTTGGGTTATATCCGTACAAACATTTTCCTTCACACTCACTTTATGTAGTGATAGGCGACTGCTCAGTGGGCCAAGAGACATAGGTTTAGAAATTCAAACTGCTGTTACATTAAGATAAACATCCCTAACTGGCACTACACTACAATCTGCATGGCCCCCAGACTAGGGATCTCTGTACTGGTGGTTTTAATTTATTAGACAGTTGGGGGGGTGGGTAGGGGGTTAGTTGGGGATACTGTTAAAAGGTAAAATGAGAGAGCTGAGTATATGTGGACAACAAGATTGTAAGCGGCATTTGAAAGATGTAAAGTGCTTCATGTGTACTGACATTTGTCATATATCGCTTTCATGGACTACTGCTATGTCATGCACAATGTTACCTCTGTATAGATTGAATCTTTACTGTATTTGTGAATGTAATTTTCATAGAATTATCTGGAAATGTTGTTTGATGTCTCCACAACTTGGCTCTCAATAAAAAGAAATTTAAAAAAAAAAAAAAATGACATGCTCTTTCTAAATCATGAAATAAAAAAAATTGGGTTTCATGTCCCTTTAAGTTTAGAAAACTGTAAATGCAACAGTTCTAATAGAATCCTATTTATGTAGCAAAATAATACTGTCAAAATCACTGACACATACCGCTAAAGACTGGATTGTGGTGTGATACGTCAGGAGTAGGGTGGAGATGAACACTATGGGTTCTGGGATGTTCTGAGCATTGCAGCATAGTTCCATCTTTTCAGTGATGGACTTCAGCAGAGAGACAGCCACGCCATGCAAATTCACATTGCAGCTTTCAGCGCCTCCTCCAACAGTGAATAAGTCTATCCGAACCTGTGAAGCACCTGCAAAAAAATAAAAATAAGGATTTTATAATAAATCACTGACAACAAATGGAAAGGTTTCATTACCAAGGAATTCATACAAAAACAGTGTGGTTCATCTGCTAGGGTAAGCAGATAAAAGGTAAAGCTGCTATCACAAAATCCAGGGGTATCCTAGAATGATAAAGCCTGAAATTAAATAATATTAATGAAACAAGGTTAGAAGACCATGAAGGTGTTCTGTCGGATTTTGCTCCCTTGTCGGAATTTGCTACCTTCATGAGCGCATGTTCAGAATTACATAATCAAACGCCACATATATGATTGAAAAGAATGTGTGGAATGTGATTACGTAAATAAAAGCATGCGCACATTAAGGTAGAACATTTGAACGGACAGACTGATTATCCTCCCCCTTTGATTGTCAAAGCAGTGTCCACCGACATGCACGTATGCGCAGTTCAAGGTAGCAAATTTCGATTGTGTTACCTCATACAATCCACAACGTTTTAACTTCACATAATATGCACATTAAATTTTATATATTTATATGTATATATTTGATGTGCATATTATGTGATGTTAAAAATATTGTGGATTGTATGAGGTTATCATTGAAACTTACTACCTTGAACTGCGCATGCACTACCTTGAACTGCACATGCTGGTGGATGCCACTTTAACAATCAAAGGGAGGATAATCCGGCTGTCCGTCGAAATGTGCTACCTACATGTGCGCATGCTTTTAATTACATAAATCGCATTACACACATTGTAGCAAAATCCTACAGGACATATGCATCAAAAATCACTTGTGGTCAATGTAAGCAACTACAGCGATATTGTATTATTTTCAGCCACCAGGAAAGCTTGACTACCTATAACGTCTTGATACTGCAGAATGGTGCAACAGATCACCCAGACAGCCTTTCCCAGGGGCCCATTGGCAAGGAACCAGACTGCTGTCCCACACGGTTTCTCACAATTGATATTGGCAGTAACATGTGCCCAGTTGTGAACTTGAATTTAGAGGCCCAAGCTGCGTTTTACTGCACCACTATTTGAGGGATACCATGATCTTCTGTGGGAGAGGTAGCAGTTAATTTGAATGCGAAGATCTAACCCAGTGCTGAAGGAAATAAAGGTGGTAAGCTATGAGTAGTAAGAGTAACCAGAGACATGTTGTCTGTTTGCTGGAGGAAGGGAGATAGTCACAGGACAATGGCAAAAGTGGATTGAGTAAGAATAGTCTAGAAATGTACAACCCATCTATAATTTTGAAAAGCAACAAAAAGAAATCATGAATTGCCCTCCCACTGGGAGAATTCATGGAATTTGCAAGGTTTCTGATACGTACTGGGAAAAGAATGATAAGAGCAGCTGGATTGAGGTAATAACCACAAACTTGAAGAGATGGAAAATCCTAGCGTTTGTGAAACGCTAGGATTTACCATTGTAACAAATAAAGGGGACTTTCATTCATTTAGTATAAAATACTTCATTCTCAAAGCCCCTTTATTTGTTAGCAGTGTTCGCAAAACACGGCACCAAGCTGGATTTCCCGCACGGCTATTGGCTAAGAGGTGGAAACGTCACCTTTCAGCCATATAGCGTTCTGCCGTGGGCTGCCTTTAAAGTGAAAGTAAATCCTAGCATTTTTTAAACAAATAAAGGAGACTTTCATTCATGAAGTATAAGATACTTCATGTAGAAAGCTCCTTTATTTGTTTTAACCGATTGACGTTTTTAGCTTATACATACATGTTATGATGGTAAATCCTAGTGTTTCACAAATGCTAGGATTTACCATCACTTTAAGCTGTCCAATAGCAAAAGTGGAGATGATGTAAGTGTTGGGGTGAAAAAGATGGTGGTAGTTATGAACTGACTGGTTCAACATACCAGACAACAGTGTACAATACTTGAGGGATATATGAAAGAGCGAGAAAAATAAGTCAAAGTGAAGGTAAAATTTAGCTTGTTTTTCTCAGAAGATTGAGATGGTGGGGCAGAAACATTGGTAGTACTCTTCAGATTGGAATGGAAAAATGACCTAATGTTTTAATTATATCCTCTAATTTTAAATGGGCCAGAAATAAATAACTTCCTGCTATCAAAGGGCAGGTAGTATAAAAATAATTTATAAGCAACATCCAATGATTTAGTGATCAAAGTCTTTGCTATCGAGGTCTGCATTATTGTATTACTAAGGCTAGGCAATGTTGCAGATGAACAGTGTGGCTGGAATAACTCAGATGTTCCCCACTGTAGAAGGGCAAGTGGTAGCCACATGGTGGCAAAAGATTTAAATGTTCTTTCAACTCCATATAGAGGACTCCTGTCTAAAACCATTGGTATTTTGAAAGGTAGAATGATGTAGCAGAGCCTCTGCAGTGTGAATGGCTAATAAAGTCACAGCTGCATCCATCTTCTGGGGAAAAAAATCCCACAGGCGTTGACTGTGCAATGGATTAAGTGCAAGAAAAACCTGATGGTTCTTGCAGTTAATACCTTTACTTTGAAAAGAGGAAAGAGATGGCAACATGGACTTGAGAACAGAGAAATGTTGGGCATCTGTCAGTTCCGAAGATAAAAATATGGAATACTGCAAGTGTTTGAAGGAGCGGATAACTGAATAGAAAATACTTGGTGGTAACAAAGGATAGGGGGGCTAGAAATCGAGTGTTCTTTATCCAAAAAGTGTCTTGAGAAATTTTTATATTGGCATGTAAAGTAGGTAGTACGGAGGGCCTGCTGTTATTAAAGATCTCCCAGAGATCTAAGAGCATGCATCTAATTGTTGCAGATCAAGAACTAAGGGCATGCACTCAAAAGGTGGGAGAACTGACAAGCTGGACTAGCATGGATAATGGAATATGTGAGTCAGCCAAATCTTGTAATGTAGATACCTGAGAGGAATGAGGGTGTAACTTCTAGTTGAGTTCCATAGACTTTTGGATTGAGAAATGCACTATCATGAGTTTCCTCTGTGGGCAGCAGGCAGAGTAAATGCTTGTTCTGAACAAACCATGACCATGCAAGATTTTCTCAGGGGTAGGGAGAGAGAGGAAACACAGATAAGGCTGGATATTTTGAGTTCACCTTTCACTTTTTTAGGAGACCCTCTAATCTTAGTTAAAGGGACAGTTCACCCAAAAACTTTCTCCCCTTTAAATTATTCCCAATGATCCTTTTAACCTGCTAGAATGTATTAAATTGGTTGCAAGTAGCTCCTTTACTCATATTTCAGCATTTGAAATAGCTGATTTAGCTTGTGGTTTCCCAACCTATGCTGAAAGTTTTGATACTGGCGTATACGCTATTGACAAGCCTAAGTAAACACAGCCAGCAGAAGTTACACTCTCAGTGGGGGGCATGATAATTAAGTAATAAAATGATAATTTTCCATTGTTCTCTCTATGTATTGAGCTTTGGTGTTCCAGACAAATATAAGATAAGGAAGCAAGTCTGTTTACATAAAAGTGATAACATAATGAGATCTGATATTACCTGAAGCTCAACCCATTGTAATAGGCTGTGGTTTCAAAGCACAAAACCAGCTACTTCAGATACATAAATAAACCTGAAAATGCAATTTCTCAAATATTTTATGCTCTGCAGTTGGTATAACAAGTCATTTAAAATACATTTATGGAAAAACAATTTTACAGTGTACTGTCCCTTTAAAGGGAATTGAAAAGTTGCATTAATCAGGGAAGGTAGAGAAGCCAAATCACAAAATTACAGAGAAAATTAGTCAAAGAATATCTTAAAAAAGTAACTAAGTAACATGCAACAAGACTGTAAACCGTACACATTGCAACAGGAGCACCATTTAGTGTATAGATATTGCCTCTGGGTATAGACAATAGACTAAGCATTAGAGTCATGTTTTCAAAGGAGATAATGTATTGTGCCCAGTTGGTGCTTGTGAACACAGTATAATGCTGTATAATTGATAGAGATAAGGAATACCCAATACCTTGGAGCAGAGGTCTGTGGGTGTATACAGTCTTGTTCCAGAGACCACATTCAGTAAGGGGACACAAGATTTGAACTCTGTATAAAGGCACTGTGTACCACAACAGTCCTCTCCATGAAACAAAGAGGATCAGTGTTTTTAGCAGTACACCGGGTATATAGAGCCAAAAGAGAGACTACGGAAAGGTTGCTAAACTCCCACAGAAGCACCTTTGTGCAAACAGAAACTATAAAAAAAATAAAAAAAATGGTAGGAGAAGGAGGTGGGTGGAAGGTAGAAGGGCTTTCCATTTAAATTTTACTCAAAGTTTCTGCTTTTCTAAAAATGGTGGCTTGCTGTTAACTCATTGGTAATGAATCTTTTTCTGCTTCATGTGCTGTTAGAATTAATTTTATAGAAAAATGGAAGAGAAAATAAAAGCTGAAAATGAAAAAGGGAGATTGCAAAATCACTGATGAAAAACAAATAAAATGCTTGGAATGCACGGCATCACAATGAGGTTATAATGCGTCTTACCAATGTTTATACTAAAGGAGCACATATTTGTAAATAAACTGACACAGCTAAAGGCACGGTCTGTGTGAAAATGAATTTTCTTACCCACTAGGCTGGACAATGTAAACAAGTTCACTTCCTCCACACGGAGATCCAGTTTCCATAACAGGGACATTCTATCTGGTTTATCAAACACAGCAGTTGAAGACGGAAGGCTGGGTGAAGCTGGTGAAGAATACCGGCGAGCTGAAGCAAGAAGACTCAGCACACGTGAGAGGCATTCTGCACAGGTCTCTGAACACTCTATCTGTAAACCTTGCACAGTGGATTCTATAAAGAGAGTGTCAGCCTGCACAATGCCTGCTCCCAGTGACTTGTTATAGCTGCCCTGAAAAAAAAAGGATCACAATCACATCACAGAACGGTGAACAAGAAAAGTGCAAACCTTCTTCTTTAGCCTGATTGTGATAGTACAGATTTGGCAATATATCTAAAGATAAAACTAGCTGACAAAAAGAGCATGAAACAGTGGATAAACTATAACTAGAAATGTTAAATGTTGACCAAGTGTTAACAGAAAATCAGAAACAAACAAGTAGTTCTCATAAATGCAATACAACATTCCACAACAAAGTAAATCAGTATAGAATGCTATAAACCTAGTGCTTTAGGTGTGATATAAATTGTGCTGTAATGTTTAAATATTTTGTGTATGTTATACAGTAAAACAAACATTACACTCCAGATCTAAATATTGTGCAACATAAACCTTCTCAAGCTTGTTAACCTCACCTGTAGGCTAAAAGTGTCAAGAACAAGTGCTTCTCCCCAGATGTGTGTGTTTGGCGGATGAAGAGCCTGCTGGATGTGCGAGTCTTTTCCCACGCGCCAGCACAGGTGACTGACAGATAGCGTGGCTCTCTGATGCAGATTCTGGGTAAGCAAATGTTTGAACTCTTAAAAGAAATAAAAAAATAAAAAAATATGTACGTATGTCAAAGCAATATTGCACTACAACTGGGGTGTCTGCAACTGCGTCAGTAACATATATATATATATATTCTATTACTATGTTATCACTGATTTAGCTATAAGCATAGCATACAGACAACTAGTTGCAAAAACTGCAGTGGTGATTGGCCTACTGCTGTATCAGCAGGGAGTTGTGTGTGCATTAAAAGCTGTCAGTCAAGCCATGGTAACTTTGAAAAGTAATATTTTTGTATACAAGTCAGGATATTTACTTTAGGGGTCTGACTTTAGCAAAAGTTTAATTGCAACAAGGATGTGTAATCACTACAAACCTAGAGGACTTTGAAGTTAAGCTGTACAATAGTTTCTTAAAATCTATATGGCGGGAGTGTTTTGTTACATGAAATCCTATATATGGCACAATCAGATTATTCAAACACAGCTACAGCCTAAAAAGTTAAAAGAAACACTAAAGTCAAAATTAAACTTCTGTGATTCAGCTAGAGCAGTGTTTTTCAACCAGTGTGTGACAGCACAGTACAGTGTATATATATCCTGTATTAGGCTACAATGTGTGATTTTGTAAAAAATCAAATTGTTCGTGTTCTCTCTCTCTCTCTCTCTCTCTCTATATATATATATATATATATATATATATATATATATATATATATATATATATATATATATATATATATATATATATATATATATATATATATATATATATATATATATATATATATATACACACACACATACCTACACTTTATGAGGCAACATCTTATACTGAGCATGTGCAAGATGTCATAAATCTTCTAGAGCTGGCTTATTCAGTGAATGCTAAAAGAAACAGGAAGTCAGTTTCTGACCCATGCTCAGAAGAGACAGAATGCAACTTAAAGTTCTCAGCAACCTTATCTCCCTGTGGACAGCGGCTACACTGAGAATTTTGCAAGAAATCAAGTAATTGTTTCTTTATAGGTTAACTTTGCTTTAACTTTTTTTTTTTTTTTACTAAAGGAGCACTGTTTGATATCCCTTTAAATCTGCAAGAGTGGTGGATTGTTAAAAAAAATATATTATTTATGCTTATCTTAATTTCTCTCATGGTGGTGAGAATCCATGAGCTATTACTCATAGGAATTCCACTCCTGGCCACAAAGAGGCCAAGAGCCCTTACCCTCCCAACTCACTGGTAAATTAGTCTGACCTATAGCCAAGGAAGGAAAATAAGAAAGGTAGAAAAGGACAAGAAAAAAAGGATTATTCTGTATTTCGGCGCTGGACTGTCATTGGGCAGGGTCAGACTGATATGCTTCAGGATATTTTTTCTCTGTGAAAGGGCATAGTGTGCTAAAAGACTGTGCACCCTGAGGAGTTATTATAAAAATGGACATGCATGGAAGGTTTTTTCCAGCTTCTGTTCTATCTCATGGAGTGCTGTTCTTTCATTGAATTTTATGTAAATGCTCTTGGGTCACCCTAAGAGTAATGGGGAAACCAGACGTGGACTCCATGCACACTTGCCCTTAGAGAGATACAACTGCACCTCACTGACGAGGCCCATAGAAGGCCGAAACGATCGTCTGGGGTTGTTGCTTCCCTTGTTCAGAGAAGAATTGCCTGGTATTTCGGCGCTGGACTGTCATTGGGCAGGGTCAGACTGATATGCTTCAGGATATTTTTTCTCTGTGAAAGGGCATAGTGTGCTAAAAGACTGTGCACCCTGAGGAGTTATTATAAAAATGGACATGCATGGAAGGTTTTTTCCAGCTTCTGTTCTATCTCATGGAGTGCTGTTCTTTCATTGAATTTCAAGAAAAAAAGGAGCAGAGGAAAAAAAGAGGTGCACACTTAAAACTGCTGCTAGAATAATATAGAAATCTAGTAAAAGAATGGGTGGGTTTTGTGGACTCTCACCAACATTAAATAAATGAATTTATCAGGTAAGCATAATTTTTATTTTTTCTTTCATAAAGTTGGTGAAACCCCACACGCCATTACTCCTGGGAAACTAATACCCAAGTCTACGAGTAATGAGGTCAGGACAAAATAATTTTAATTATATACATTTTTAAAAACAAAACCCTCTTTCTTTAATATTTTATGACCAGAAACTACTGCTTGGATAACTTTTTCCAAAAGTTCCTTCAGAAAAAGCAAAAACATCAAAAAGAAAGAATTTGGAAGAGATATGCAAATAAGAACAAGCACTCATAACTGTGGTCAAACATGCAGCTGTCAGCTTGTAAAGCAGATAAGCTACCTGCTAGGCAACACTGGCATGGACCCAAGAAGCTGCCTTGCAAATTTAATCAACAGAAGCCTCATTCTAAAAAGCCCAGGGGAAAAAAAACAACTAGTAGAATAGGCAGTAAAATGTTAAAGAGGAGGCTAACCTGCCTCCAAGAAAGCTATGCAAAAAAAGCTTCAGTCAGGAAGCCAACAAAATAGCTGTTGTCTTCAGACCCCTTCTAGAACCAGAAAAATAAGAAACAAACTAGAGGATTAGATGAAATCCTTAGAAGCCTGCAAATAAAATTACAAAATCCTTACAACATAAAAAATATGAAGAAGCCTCTTTTGGATTAGGACAAAAGGAAAGCAAAACAAATTCATGATAAAAGTTGTCTAAAAGACACCACTTAAGCAACTAAATTAAACTAGATCTCACAACCAAAGAGGCCCACAGAAAAGAAAAAAACAATTCAGAAATTCTTCTAACAAGAAACAAAGTCTTCCAATACAAAAACTGAGTATCAAATAGAGCATAGGCCCAAAAAAGAGCAACCTGCAATATTATTAGAACTGAGGTTCCAAAGAGGAGAAAGTTGGTTTACCACTGGCTTGATCCTGACTAAAGCTGGAACAAAACCGAGAACGTCAGAAAGCTTAGCAAACTAGTTGAGAAAGTGAAAAAGCCAAAACACTGTCCCTTTAAAAAAAACACAACTGTCTGATAAACCCTTATCCTAACCATCCTGAAGAATTCAAGGAATTCTAAGAGAGTGTCAGCTAAAACCATGCTTCACACACCAAGAAATAAAGGCCTTCGAAACCCTTTGAAAAGCCTCAACAAAAAAATCAGAAAAAACTTTTTGTCTAAAAAATATAATTTATGTAAGAACTTACCTGATAAATTAATTGAATGCTTAGTTTCTTTCATGTAATTGGCAAGAGTCCATGAGCTAGTGACATATGGGATATACAATCCTACCAGGAGGGGCAAAGTTTCCCAAACCTCAAAATGCCTATAAATACACCCCTCACCACACCCACAATTCAGTTTAACGAATAGTCAAGCAGTGGGGTGATAAAGAAAGGAGTAGAAAGCATCAACAAAGGAAATTTGGAAATAATTGTGCTTTATACAAAAAATCATAACAACCATAAAAAAGGGTGGGCCTCATGGACTCTTGCCAATATGAAAGAAATGAATTTATCAGGTAAGTTCTTACATAAATTATGTTTTCTTTCATGTAATTGGCAAGAGTCCATGAGCTAGTGAAATATGGGATATCAATACCCAAGATGTGGAGTCTTCCACTCAAGAGTCACTAGAGAGGGAGGGAATAAAAATAAAAACAGCCGTATTCCGCTGAAAAAATTAATCCACAACCCAAAAAAATAAGTTTATTTCATTTTTTAAAGAAAAAAAACTTAAAACAAAAGCAGTAGAATCAAACAAACAGCTGCCGGAAGAACTTTTCTACCAAAAACTGCTTCCGAAGTTGCAAATACATCAAAACGGTAGAATTTAGTAAATGTATGTAAAGAGGACCAAGTCGCCGCTTTGCAAATCTGATCAACTGAAGCTTCATTCTTAAAAGCCCACGAAGTGGAGACTGATCTAGTAGAATGAGCTGTAATTCTCTGAGGCGGGGCCTGACCCGACTCCAAATAAGCTTGATGAATCAAAAGTTTCAACCAAGAAGCCAAGGAAATAGCAGAAGCCTTCTGACCTTTCCTAGGACCAGAAAATAAAACAAATAGACTGGAAGTCTTCCTGAAATGTTTAGTAGCTTCCACATAATATTTCAAAGCTCTTACCACATCCAAAGAACGTAAGGATCTTTCCAAAGAATTCTTAGGATTAGGAAACAAGGAAGGGACAACAATTTTTCTATTAATGTTGTTAGAATTCACAACCTTAGGTAAAAATTGAAAAGAAGTCTGCAAAACTGCCTTATCCTGATGAGAAATCAGAAAAGGAGACTCACAAGAAAGAGCAGATAACTCAGAAACTCTTCCAGCAGAAGAGATAGCCAAAAAGAACAACACTTTCCAAGAAAGTAGTTTAATGTCTAAAGAATGCATAGGCTCAAATGGAGGAGCCTGTAAAGCCTTCAGAACCAAATTAAGACTCCAAGGAGGAGAAATTGATTTAATGACAGGCTTAATACGAACTAAAGCCTGTACAAAACAGTGACTATCAGGAAGTATAGCAATCTTTCTGTGAAATAAAACAGAAAGAGCGGAGATTTGACCTTTCAAGGAACTTGCAGACAAACCCTTATCCAAAGCATCCTGAAGGAACTGTAAAATTCTAGGAATTCTAAAAGAATCCCAGGAGAATTTATGAGAAGAACACCATGAAATGTAAGTCTTCCAAACTCTATAATAAATCTTTCTAGAGACAGATTTATGAGCTTGTAACATAGTATTAATCACTGAGTCAGAGAAACCTCTATGACTTAGAACTAAGCGTTCAATTTCCATAACTTCAAATTTAATGATTTGAGATCCTGATGGAAAAACGGACCTTGAGATACTAGGTCCGGCCGTAACGGAAGTGGCCAAGGCGGGCAACTGGACATCCAAACCAGATCCGCATAACAAAACCTGTGTGGCCATGCTGGAGCCACCAGCAACACAAAAGACTGTTCCATGATGATTTTGGAGATCACTCTTGGAAGGAGAACTAGAGGCGGGTAGATGTAAGAAGGATGATAACACCAAGGAAGTGTCAGTGCATCCACTGCTTCCGCCTGAACATCCCTGGACCTGGACAGGTATCTGGGAAGATTCTTGTTTAGATGAGAGGCCATGAGATCTATCTCTGGAAGACCCCACAACCGAACAATCTGAGAAAACACATCTGGATGGAGAGACCACTCCCCTGGATGTAAAGTCTGGCGGCTGAGATAATCCGCCTCCCAATTGTCTACACCTGGGATATGCACCGCAGAGATTAGACAGGAGCTGGATTCCGCCCAAGCAAGTATCCAAGATACTTCTTTCATAGTTTGGGGACTGTGAGTCCCACCCTGATGATTGACATAAGCCACAGTTGTGATATTGTCTGTCTGAAAACAAATGAACGGTTCTCTCTTTAGCAGAGGCCAAAACTGAAGAGCCCTGAGAATTGCATGGAGTTCTAAAATATTTATTGGTAATCTCGCCTCTTGAGATTTCCAAACCCCTTGTGCTGTCAGAGATCCCCAAACAGCTCCTCAACCTGAAAGACTCGCATCTGTTGAGATCACAGTCCAGGTTGGCCGAACAAAAGAAGCCCCTTGAACCAAACGATGGTGATCTATCCACCATGTCAGAGAGTGTCGTACAATGGGATTCAAGGATATTAATTGTGATATCTTTGTATAATCTACGCTAGATATGTTAGAATCCAATTCATGTTGCGCTAAATTTTCCAAACAGAAAGTTGATGCAGCCGCAACATCAGCCAAAGAAATAGCAGGTCTGAGAAGATGACCTGAATATAAATAGGCCTTCCTTAGATAAGATTCAAGCTTCCTATCTAAAGGATCTTTAAAGGAAGTACTATCTTCCAAAGGAATAGTGGTACGTTTAGCAAGAGTAGAAATAGCCCCATCAACTTTGGGGATATTTTCCCAAAACTCTATAGATTCTGCTGGTAAAGGATACAATTTTTAAACCTTGAAGAAGGAATAAAAGAAGTACCTGGCTTATTCCATTCCCTAGAAATCATATCAGAAATAGCCTCAGGAATGGAAAAAACCCCTGGAGAAACCACAGGAGGTTTAAAAACAGCATTTAAACGTTTATTAGACTGAACGTCAATAGGACTGGTTACCTCAATATCCAAAGTAATTAACACTTCTTTTAATAAAGAACGCATATACTCTATTTTAAATAAATAAGTAGATTTGTCAGTGTCAATGTCTGAGGAAGGATTTTCTGAATCAGATAGATCCTCATCAGAAGAGGATAAATTATTATGTTGTTGGTCATTTGAAATTTCATCAGCTAAATGAGAAGTTTTAAAAGACCTTTTACGTTTATTAGGTGGTGGAAATGCAGACAAAGCCTTCATAATAGAATCAGAAACAAATTCTTTAAAATCATGCACATTAGAAGTTGAAGGAACTGCAACTGGCAATGTACTATTACTGATGGAAACACTATCTGCATGTAAAAGTTTATCATGACAACTATTACAAATGACATTCCAAGTATGATGCACAACGTAACGTAAACTTTTTTGGCGCCAAAAATAACCGGAAATTACACACTCGCGTCACTAATGACGCCGCCGTGTGAAAGGTCTCGGCATCACGTATGACGCCGGAAATGACGAAGTTGCGTCATAAACGTCTTTTTTCACGCCAAAATGAACCTGACTCATGGCAAATATAAGTACAATACATATATTTAGAACTTTATATAAATGCATAAAGTGCCAAACCATAGCTGAGGTGTCTTAAGTAATAAAAAACATACTTACCAAAAGACACCCATCCACATATAGCAGATAGCCAAACCAGTACTAAAACAGTTATTAGTAGAGGTAATGGTAAATTGAGAGTATATCGTCGATCTGAAAAGGGAGGTAGGAGATGAATCTCCACGACCGATAACAGAGAACCTATGAAATAGACCCCCATTAGGGAAATCATCGTATTCAAATAAGTGATACTCCCTTCACGTCCCTCTGACATTCACTGTACTCTGAGAGGAATCGGGCTTCAACAATGCTGAGAAGCGCATATCAACGTAGAAATCTTAGCACAAACTTACTTCACCACCTCCATAGGAGGCAAAGTTTGTAAAACTGAATTGTGGGTGTGGTGAGGGGTGTATTTATAGGCATTTTGAGGTTTGGGAAACTTTGCCCCTCCTGGTAGGATTGTATATCCCATATGTCACTAGCTCATGGACTCTTGCCAAATACATGAAAGAAACTAAGCATTCAATCTCCAAGCTATCAAATGGAGAGATTTTAGAACCTGAAAAAAACAGGTTGTGGGGCAGATGAAAAAGCGACAGAGGGCAACTGGATACCTGCACCAGATCAGCAAACCAAGTACTGCGAGGCCAAGCTGAAGCAATCAGAATTACTGATAATATGTCCAGCTTGTTCCGGACTATCACTCTTAGAACAGAACAAGAGATGGAAAGATGTAAGCAAGACAAAACAACCGTAATGACAACACTGCCTGAGGAACCCTGAACCTCTCAAAATATCTGGGGAGCTTGTTCAGTTGAGTAGCCATCAGATCTATTTATTTAATGCCTCAATGATCCACAATAAGACAGAAAAACATACAAATAGAGACCACTCCCACGGATGAAAAGACTAGCAATTGAGAAGTCTGCTTCCAAAATGAACCGCAGAAATTGAACAGAGATTAGTGTCTATCTAAGACAAAATTCAGGATAACCTCTCATCGCCAGGGAACAGCAAGTTCCCTCTTAATGAAACAAGTAACCCACCACTGTGACATTGTCTAATTGGAAACGCAATCGAGTCCTGAAGATTGCACAGAGTTCCAAAACATTTATAGGTACTCTCGCCTCCTAAGGAGACTAAACTCCCTGTGCTCTCTGAGACTCTCAAGCTGCACCCCAACCTGAAAGACTTGCATTTGTTAAGATAACAGACCAATTAGGACAAACAAAAAATGCCCCTACAACAATGCACTGAACAATAATCTACCAAAAAAACAGGAGTAGTCTTGCACAGAAATCCAGAAGAATTTTCTGAGACAGTGGAGATTGATCACTGCATTACTCACAAAGCAAACAAAGCTGAAAGGGCCTCATGTGAAACCAAGCAGATGGAACAGTATCTGATGCTGCTATCATCAGACCTAATACCTCCACGCAAAGACCTACAGAGGGAAAAAGAACTGAAGATTAGTATCTTCGGTCTCCTATGGTCTGTCAGTCTCATAGAGACTGAAACTATGACATCTAGGAATATAATCCTGGTATGAGGAGAAAGATAATTATTCGGAAAATTGATTCTCCAAACATGCACTTGAAGAAACAACAAAAGTATGTTGGAATGAGCTACTGCTAAATGGAGCCTATATCAAGATATCAACCAGGTAATGAATCATTGAAATACCATGAACTGCTATTACAGACAAAAGTATCCCCATAACCTAGAAAAAAATTTGGGAGCAGTAGCTAAATCAAACGGAAGATCAATAAAGTGAGAGAGCTTGTCCAGGAATGCAAAACTTAGAAACGTATAAGGATGCCTGTGGATAGGGATATGAATATAACCATACATCAAATCTATTATAGACATAAACTACCCTTGTAGAATAAGAAGCAAAAATAGAATTGAGTTTATATTGATAGATGGAACATTGAAAAACTAGTTTAAAGTCTTTAAATCCAGAACTCCCCTTCTTCTTAAGAACAATTAAGAGATTGGAATAAAACCCCTGGCCTTGTTCCAACCTTGAAACTGGGACCGGGTCAAATGAAGGCTCTTGCCTTTACTGGATTCTTCAGAACAAGAGACAAAAGAAACATGTCCCTGGTGAACTTGATTTGAAAACAAATCTGTATCCCTGAGAAACTATATTAAGAACTCCTAGATCTTAACAGATTTAAACCAACCCCCCTAAAAAAAGGCGGAATCTAGCCCCTACCAGAAGTTCTGGATCTGGCGCTGCATGCGGACTTAGTAGAGGAGGCAGGTTTCTTAAGACTGTTTAGACTTGTTCCAATATGAATTTGTCTTCCAGGAAAAGAGCCCTGTTACCAAATGGAAAAGGATGACTTAGGTTCCCAGATTGATGAAAGCAATGAAAATGGTTAGAAACCCTGATCTCAACCTTAGACTTTCTGGACTCTAGAGGGACAAAAGCACCTTTACCTCCAGTTACAGATGGAAAAAAAGGACCCAGACCAGGCCCAAACAAAATTATTCCCTGAAAAAGAATAAACAAAAAAAAATAGGCTTAGAAACCAAGTCTTAGTAGAAATGAGCAACCTTAACTGGATTTGGAGACTCAACCTTCTGGCTGCTAGTCAGCTGTGCTAACCACAATAAACTGCTGCTCCCTTCTGGTCAGGATTGCTAATGCAAACATTTTGGCATTAATGTTAATTAAGTCAACTATAGTAATACAAAAGAAAGCATACTTAACTTTAAATGGCTTATTCATCAGAAAACTGCCCAGAAAAGCTATCACACCAAAAAGTAGAGGCTGCAGCAACACAAGCAATACTGATTGCTGGCTTGGCAGGTAAATACCTAATCACCTTACACCCCAATAATGCAACTCTTCAAAGAATTGAAAATCTTACCCCATTCACCAGAAATAAAGGAGGATTATGCATCCATAAAGCAAAGTGCGCTAACCCAACACAGCCTGAAAGTGCAATGGGGAAAAAACGAAGAGTATATAATAAGAGCTCACAGCAAAAACTGACAAATATGCGAACAGCCTAGGAACAGTAACTAAAAAGCCTACATGCGCAAAACCAAAGCACGCTAATAAGCCAACACGTGTAAAACATGTGAGGCACACAAACAGGCCAGCACACGCACATCTCAAAAGCACACAAACCAAGAGCTCTAAATAGACGCACATACAAACAAAGCAGACATGCATGAAACATACAAGACACGCAAACAAAACGTGCACCAAAAGAACGCATGAGAAAGCCTAAATAACTTGCTCAAAATAACCAAAGCACGCTAAATTAAAACACAGTATGTATTTAAAAATATAATGTTCCTGAAGCCCAAAATCCAATACATAACATATAATAAATAATGCTGTCACAATAATCTATGGCTATGATGCACAACACTAAAAGGACAGTCTACTTGAAAATGTTTATTGTTTAAAATGGTAGATAATCCCTTTATTACCCATTCCCCAGCTTTGCCTAACCAACACTGTTATATGAACACACATTTTACCTCTATGATTACCTTGTATCTAAGCCTCTGCAGACTGCCCCCTTAGCTCAATGCTTTTTATAAACTTGCATTTTAGCCAATTAGTGCTGGTTCATGCATATCTCCACAGGAGTGAGCACAATGTTATCTAAAATGGCAGACATGAACTAGCACTGTCTGGGTATGAAAAAGTTCATAAAATGCACTGAGATAAGCGATGGACTGAAAGGGCTTATAAACAGGCAGAGATTTAGAGGTTATAAAGTATATTAATATAACGTTTGTTGTACAAAGCTGGGCAATGGGTATTAAAAGTGTTAACTATCTTTTTAAACAATAAAAAAAATCAAGTAGACTGTCCATTGAAGGGACACTGAACCCATATTTTTTATTTCGTGATTCAGATAGAGCATGAAATTTTAAGCAACTTTCTAATTTACTACTATTATCAAATTTTCTTCATTCTCTTACTATCTTTATTTGAAATGCAAGAATGTAAGTTTAGATGCCGGCCCATTTTTGGTGAACAACCCAGGGGGAGGCTAGGGACTGGTCCCCGCGATACCTATGGCAGGCCCTATGACTAACTCCCACAGGGTGTAATTGTGCCTCTACCCCATAAACATCCCTCTATCCAAACAGTAGCTCTCTGAGGGGAAAATGGGCTTTAAATTGGTCTGAAGACCCCTCTCACAGAAGAACATCTGGAGCACCTACAATCTTCACCATCCTCCTGTAGAGGCAAAGATAACACTAAATTACCAGTGAGGAGGGATGGACACTTGTGGACTCTCACCACCTTGTACAGCGGTGAGCAAAAAACACTACACGTCGAATTTCCAATAAGTAAGCAGTTTATGATAGAATTAGTTAAATATAATTCTACCTCAAACTGAATGAGTACAAATCACTTTAGCTGCTGTAAATACCTATAGATAAAATAAGCAAAACGGAGGAAAGACATGTATACGTTACCTAGTGAAACAGATGAAAAACCTACAGCAAAAGGTTGTGCCTCCTCAAGCTGGACAGACACATTAACGTTTGTGATTGATGTGTTGAAAATGATAGGAGCCAAAATCACAGGAAGAGGTCTGTGAAAGTAAAAGTCTATTAGAGAGGGACCAAATTATTAATGGTAGCAAAAAAAAAAAAAAAAAAAAAAGGAAGACTAATAAGCTGCATAATATTTACTATTGATACATGAATTATATGCCTGTTGCTCAATTAAAGAATATTTACAAGCTAAAAAGTATTCAAAGCAAACTCCTTAAAATGAGAATCTTAAGCACTCCAATTAGGAGTTGAAAGTAAACTGTTTTTGCTCACACACTAACCCGACGAGCGAAAAAAGCCGAACTTAATATATTTCGTGCAAGTTCACGTATTTCCCCATAGAAGTCAATGGAAAAAAAAAAAAAAAAGAACGAAACAGAACGCATATTCTCATGTGCGCTAACCCGACATGAAAATGAAGATTTCACATTCCAATGTTCTTCACATTGTATAAATATTTCTAAATATATCTGATGTTTCTTTCATGTAATTAGCAAGAGTCCATGAGCTAGTGACGTATGGGATATACATTCCTACCAGGAGGGGCAAAGTTTCCCAAACCTCAAAATGCCTATAAATACACCCCTCACCACACCCACAAATCAGTTTTACAAACTTTGGCTACCATGGAGGTGGTGAAGTAAGTTTGTGCTAGATTCTTCGTTGATATGCGCTTCGCAGCAGGCTGGAGCCCGGTTTTCCTCTCAGTGTGCAGTGAATGTCAGAGGGATGTGAAGAGAGTATTGCCTATTTGAATTCAATGATCTCCTTCTACGGGGTCTATTTCATAGGTTCTCTGTTATCGGTCGTAGAGATTCATCTCTTACCTCCCTTTTCAGATCGACGATATACTCTTATATATACCATTACCTCTACTGATTCTCGTTTCAGTACTGGTTTGGCTTTCTACTACATGTAGATGAGTGTCCTGGGGTAAGTAAGTCTTATTTTTGTGACACTCTAAGCTATGGTTGGGCACTTTTATATAAAGTTCTAAATATATGTATTCAAACATTTATTTGCCTTGATTCAGGATGTTCAACATTCCTTATTTCAGACAGTCAGTTTCATTATTTGGGATAATGCATATGAATAATCAATTTTTCTTACCTTAAAAATTTGACTTTTTTCCTGTGGGCTGTTAGGCTCGCGGGGGCTGAAAATGCTTCTTTATATTGCGTCATTTTTGGCGCAGACTTTTTTGGCGCAAAAATTTTCTTTGTCATTTCCGGCGTCATACTTGTCGCCGGAAGTTGCGTCATTTTTTTGACTTTTTTTGCGCCAAAAATGTCGGCGTCACCGGATGTGGCGTCATTTTTGGCGCTTAAAGCATTTAGGCGCAATGTGGGCGTCTTTTTTGGCGCCAAAAAATATGGGCGTCATTATTGTCTCCACATTATTTAAGTCTCATTGTTTATTTGCTTCTGGTTGCTAGAAGCTTGTTCATTGGCATTTTTTCCCATTCCTGAAACTGTCATTTAAGGAATTTGATAAATTTTGCTTTATATGTTGTTTTTTCTATTACATATTGCAAGATGTCCCAGATTGACCCTGAATCAGAAGATACTTCTGGAAAATTGCTGCCTGATGCTGGATCTACCAAAGTTAAGTGTATTTGTTGTAAACTTGTGGTAACTGTTCCTCTGGCTGTTGTTTGTAATGAATGTCATGACAAACTTGTTAATGCAGATAATATTTCCTTTAGTAATGTTCCATTACCTGTTGCTGTTCCATCAACATCTAATATTCAGGGTGTTCCTGTTAACATAAGATATTTTGTTTCTAAATCTATTAAGAAGGCTATGTCTGTTATTCCTCCTTCCAGTAAACGTAAAAGGTCTTTTTAAACTTCTAATTTTTCAGATGAGTTTTTAAATGAACATCATCATTCTGATTCTGTTTCTGATAATGATTTTTCTGGTTCAGAGGATTCTGTTTCAGAGGTTGATACTGATAAATCTTCATATTTATTCAAAATGGAATTTATTCGTTCTTTACTTAAAGAAGTCTTAATTGCATTAGAAATAGAGGAATCTGGTCCTCTTGATACTAAATCTAAACGTTTGAATACGGTTTTTAAACCTCCTGTAGTTATTCCGGAGGTTTTTCCCGTCCCTGATGCTATTTCTGAAGTAATTTCCAGGGAATGGAATAATTTGGGTAATTCATTTGCTCCTTCTAAACGGTTTAAGCAATTATATCCTGTGCCATCTGACAGATTAGAGTTTTGGGACAAAATCCCTAAGGTTGATGGGGCTATCTCTACTCTTGCTAAACGTACTACTATTCCTACGGCAGATAGTACTTCCTTTAAGGATCCTTTAGATAGGAAAATTGAATCCTTTCTAAGAAAAGCTTACTTATGTTCAGGTAATCTTCTTAGACCTGCTATATCTTTGGCGGATGTTGCTGCAGCCTCAACTTTCTGGTTGGAAGCTTTAGCACAACAAGTAACAGATCATAATACTCATAGCATTGTTAATCTTCTTCAACATGCTAATAACTTTATTTGTGATGCCATCTTTGATATCATTAGGGTTGATGTCAGGTATATGTCTTTAGCTATTTTAGCTAGAAGAGCTTTATGGCTTAAAACTTGGAATGCTGATATGTCTTCTAAGTCAACTTTGCTTTCCCTTTCTTTCCAGGGTAATAAAATGTTTGGTTCACAGTTGGATTCTATTATTTCAACTGTTACTGGGGGAAAGGAACTTTTTTACCACAGGATAAAAAATCTAAAGGTAAATTTAGGTCTGCTAATCGTTTTCGTTCCTTTCATCACAATAAGGAACAAAAACCTGATCCTTCCCCTACAGGAGCGGTATCAGTTTGGAAACCATCTCCAGTCTGGAATAAATCCAAGCCTTTTAGAAAACCAAAGTCCGCTCCCAAGTCCACATGAAGGTGCGGCCCTCATTCCAGCTCAGCTGGTAGGGGGCAGATTACGTTTTTTCAAAGAAATTTGGATCAATTCGATTCACAATCTTTGGATTCAGAATATTGTTTCACAAGGGTACAGAATAGGCTTCAAGATAAGGCCTCCTGCAAGAAGATTTTTTCTTTCCTGTGTCCCAATAAATCCAGTGAAGGCTCAAGCATTTCTGAAATGTGTTTCAGATCTAGAGTTGGCTGGAGTAATTGTGCCAGTTCCAGTTTTGGAACAGGGGCTGGGGTTTTACTCAAATCTCTTCATTGTACCAAAGAAGGAGAATTCCTTCAGACCAGTTCTGGATTTAAAAATATTGAATCGTTATGTAAGGATACCAACATTCAAAATGGTAACTATAAGGACTATTCTGCCTTTTGTTCAGCAAGTGCATTATATGTCCACAATAGATTTACAAGATGCATATCTGCATATTCCGAGTCATCCAGATCACTATCAGTCTCTGAAATTCTCTTTTCTAGACAAGCATTACCAGTTTGTGGCTCTGCCGTTTGGCCTAGCAACAGCTCCAAGGATTTTTACAAAGGTTCTCGGTGCCCTTCTATCTGTAATCAGAGAACAGGGTATTGTGGTATTTCCTTATTTGGACGATATCTTGGTACTTGCTCAGTCTTCACATTTAGCAGAATCTCATACGAATCGACTTGTGTCGTTTCTTCGAGAACATGGTTGGAGGATCAATTTACCAAAGAGTTCGTTGATTCCTCAGACAAGAGTAACCTTTTTAGGTTTCCAGATAGATTCAGTGTCCATGACTCTGTCGCTGTCGGACAAGAGACGTCTGAAATTGGTTTCAGCCTGTCGAAACCTTCAGTCTCTTATGCATGGAAATTCTAGGTCTTATGACTGCTGCATCGGACGCGATCCCCTTTGCTCGTTTTCACATGCGACCTCTTCAGCTCTGTATGCTGAACCAGTGGTGCAGGGATTATACAGGGAGTGCACAATTATTAGGCAAGTTGTATTTTTGAGGATTAATTTTATTATTGAACAACAACCATGTTCTCAATGAACCCAAAAAACTCATTAATATCAAAGCTGAATAGTTTTGGAAGTAGTTTTTAGTTTGTTTTTAGTTATAGCTATTTTAGGGGGATATCTGTGTATGCAGGTGACTATTACTGTGCATAATTATTAGGCAACTTAACAAAAAACAAATATATACCCATTTCAATTATTTATTTTTACCAGTGAAACCAATATAACATCTCAACATTCACAAATATACATTTCTGACATTCAAAAACAAAACAAAAACAAATCAGTGACCAATATAGCCACCTTTCTTTGCAAGGACACTCAAAAGCCTGCCATCCATGGATTCTGTCAGTGTTTTGATCTGTTCACCATCAACATTGCGTGCAGCAGACACCACAGACTCCCAGACACTGTTCAGAGAGGTGTACTGTTTTCCCTCCTTGTAAATCTCACATTTGATGATGGACCACAGGTTCTCAATGGGGTTCAGATCAGGTGAACAAGGAGGCCATGTCATTAGATTTTCTTCTTTTATACCCTTTCTTGCCAGCCACGCTGTGGAGTACTTGGACGCGTGTGATGGAGCATTGTCCTGCATGAAAATCATGTTTTTCTTGAAGGATGCAGACTTCTTCCTGTACCACTGCTTGAAGAAGGTGTCTTCCAGAAACTGGCAGTAGGACTGGGAGTTGAGCTTGACTCCATCCTCAACCCGAAAAGGCCCCACAAGCTCATCTTTGATGATACCAGCCCAAACCAGTACTCCACCTTGCTGGCGTCCGAGTCGGACTGGAGCTCTCTGCCCTTTACCAATCCAGCCACGGGCCCATCCATCTGGCCCATCAAGACTCACTCTCATTTCATCAGTCCATAGTGTCATGATTGCTTCCGTTCATCGCCGTGTCACCGCGGCTCCCGGAACTTCTCTGTGTGTCTGACGTCATGTTGCTTAGCAACATGACGCCTTCTCTCACACCCCTCTGATGACGGTTACGCTCCTGCCCTTTAAATCACGGCGGGAGATCTGAATCTGGGCCCGTTTGTTTGTTTCCCTGGATTGTGAGTACCATATCAATTTTGTTCTTTTGTGTACCGACTTCTGCCTGCCTGACCAAGCCTTTTGCCTAATCCCTACTTGCTGATATTTGGATATTGACTTCTGCCTGCCTGACCTTGCCTGTAGCTTTTACCCTTTTGCTGATACTTGGATGCCGACTTCTGCTTGCCTGACCTTGTCTTTTGCCTATACCTTTTGCTGATATTTGGATGCCGACTTCTGCCTGCCTGACCTTGCTTTTGCCTTTACCTTTAAACCTTTTCTTTGATAAACAAAACCTGCTTAAAGGGACATTTTACTTTTACAAGCTGCAAAAGAGAACTTTGCCTTTCTGTTTGTTATACACCTGCTTAAAAGGGACATTTACTTTTACAAGCTGCAAAAGAGAACTTTGCCTTTCTGTTTGTTATAAACCTGCTTAAAGGGACATTATACTTTTACAAGCTGTACAAGAAACTGTGCTATTCTGTTTGTTCTAAACCTGTTAAAAAGGGGACATTTACTTTTACAAGCTGCAAAAGAGAACTTTGCCTTTCTGTTTGTTATACACCTGCTTAAAAGGGACATTTACTTTTACAAGTTGCAAAAGAGAACTTTACCTTTCTGTTTGTTATACACCTGCTTAAAAGGAACTTTTACTTTTACAAGCTGCAAAAGAGAACTTTTCCTTTGTTTTACAAGCCTGCTAAAGAGGACCTTTTTCAGAAGCTTCAAGTAAGAGCATTTCCTTTTTGTTCTTTGTACTACTTAAAGGGACGTTTTATCCTTTGTGGCTTTCCTGCATTCTGGAACAATATTCATTTTTGTTATCTTCTAATCTGCTTCCTGAGTGGGTCACGTCCTGGATATTTCTCAGTGTGCTAGCGTGTGCTTTCAATTCACGCTAGCAGTTGGGTTACATCCCGGATTGATTCCAGAGCGGCTGACACATAGAACCTTAGAAAAATCAGTCTTGAGATATTTCTTGGCCCAGTCTTGACGTTTCAGCTTGTGTGTCTTGTTCAGTGGTGGTCGTCTTTCAGCCTTTCTTACCTTGGCCATGTCTCTGAGTATTGCACACCTTGTGCTTTTGGGCACTCCAGTGATGTTGCAGCTCTGAAATATGGCCAAACTGGTGGCAAGTGGCATCTTGGCAGCTGCACGCTTGACTTTTCTCAGTTCATGGGCAGTTATTTTGCGCCTTTATTTTTCCACACGCTTCTTGCGACCCTGTTGACTATTTTGAATGAAACGCTTGATTGTTCGATGATCACGCTTCAGAAGCTTTGCAATTTTAAGAGTGCTGCATCCCTCTGCAAGATATCTCACTATTTTTGACTTTTCTGAGCCTGTCAAGTCCTTCTTTTGACCCATTTTGCCAAAGGAAAGGAAGTTGCCTAATAATTATGCACACCTGATATAGGGTGTTGATGTCATTAGACCACACCCCTTCTCATTACAGAGATGCACATCACCTAATATGCTTAATTGGTAGTAGGCTTTCGAGCCTATACAGCTTGGAGTAAGACAACATGCATAAAGAGGATGATGTGGTCAAAATACTCATTTGCCTAATAATTCTGCACTCCCTGTACAAAGATATCACAATTAATATCTTTAAAACCGATTGTACGACACTCTCTGACGTGGTGGACAGACCACCATCGTTTAGTTCAGGGGGCTTCTTTTGTTCTCCCGACCTGGACTGTGATCTCAACAGATGCAAGTCTGACAGGTTGGGGAGCTGTATGGGGGTCTCCGACAGCACAAGGGGTTTGGGAATCTCAGGAGGCGAGATTACCAATCAACATTTTGGAACTCCGTGCGATTTTCAGAACTCTTCTAAAGAGAGAATCGTTCATTTGTTTTCAGACGGACAATGTCACAACCGTGGTTTGGGCGGAATCCAGCTCCTGTCTAATTTCTGCGGTTCATATCCCAGGTATAGACAATTGGGAAGCGGATTATCTCAGCCGCCAAACATTACATCCGGGCGAATGGTCTCTTCACCCAGAGGTATTTCGTCAGATTGTCCAAATGTGGGGACTTCCAGAAATAGATCTGATGGCTTCTCATCTAAACAAGAAGCTTCCCAGGTATCTGTCCAGATCCAGGGATCCTCAGGCGGAAGCAGTGGATGTATTGTCACTTCCTTGGAAGTATCATCCTGCCTATATCTTTCCGCCTCTAGTTCTTCTTCCAAGAGTGATTTCCAAGATTCTAAAGGAGCATTCGTTTGTTCTGCTGGTGGCTCCAGCATGGCCTCACAGGTTTAGGTATGCGGATCTTGTCCGGATGGCTACTTGCCAACCGTGGATTCTTCCGTTAAGGCCAGACCTTCTATCGCAAGGTCCTTTTTTCCATCAGGATCTCAAATCATTAAATTTGAAGGTATGGAGATTGAACGCTTGATTCTCAGTCATAGAGGTTTCTCTGACTCCGTAATTAATACTATGTTACAGGCTCGTAAATCTGTATCTAGAAAGATATATTATCGAGTCTGGAAGGCTTACATTTCTTGGTGTTCTTCTCATCATTTTTCTTGGCATTCTTTTAGAATTCCTAGAATTTTACAGTTTCTTCAGGATGGTTTGGATAAAGGTTTGTCTGCAAGTTCCTTGAAAGGACAAATCTCTGCTCTTTCTGTTCTTTTTCACAGAAAGATTGCTAATCTTCCTGATATTCATTGTTTTGTTCAGGCTCTGGTTCGTATAAAACCTGTCATTAAGTCAATTTCTCCTCCTTGGAGTTTGAATTTGGTTCTGGGGGCTCTTCAAGCTCCTCCGTTTGAACCTATGCATTCGCTGGATATTAAATTACTTTCTTGGAAAGTTTTGTTTCTTTTGGCCATCTCTTCTGCTAGAAGAGTTTCTGAATTATCTGCTCTTTCTTGTGAGTCTCCTTTTCTGATTTTTCATCAGGATAAGGCGGTGTTGCGAACTTCATTTAAATTTTTACCTAAGGTTGTGAATTCTAACAACATTAGTAGAGAAATTGTGGTTCCTTCATTGTGTCCAAATCCTAAGAACTCTAAGGAAAGATCGTTGCATTCTTTGGATGTAGTTAGATCTTTGAAATATTATGTTGAAGCTACTAAAGATTTCCGAAAGACTTCTAGTCTATTTGTTATCTTTTCTGGTTCTAGGAAAGGTCAGAAGGCTTCTGCCATTTCTTTGGCATCTTGGTTAAAGTCTTTGATTCATCATGCTTATGTGGAGTCGGGTAGAACTCCGCCTCAAAGGATTACAGCTCATTCGACCAGGTCAGTCTCTACTTCCTGGGCATTTAGGAATGAAGCTTCGGTTGATCAGATTTGCAAAGCAGCAACTTGGTCTTCTTTGCATACTTTTACTAAATTATATCATTTTGATGTGTTTTCTTCTTCTGAAGCAGTCTTTGGTAGAAAAGTACTTCAGGCAGCTGTTTCAGTTTGATTCTTCTGCTTATATTTCAGTTTTTTTCATTATATGATTTAAACTTTGTTTTGGGGTGTGGATTATTTTTCAGCGGAATTGGCTGTCTTTATTTTATCCCTCCCTCTCTAGTGACTCTTGCGTGGAAGATCCACATCTTGGGTATTCATTATCCCATACGTCACTAGCTCATGGACTCTTGCTAATTACATGAAAGAAAACATAATTTATGTAAGAACTTACCTGATAAATTCATTTCTTTCATATTAGCAAGAGTCCATGAGGCCCACCCTTTTTGAGGTGGTTATGATTTTTTTGTATAAAGCACAATTATTCCAATTCCTTATTTTTTATGCTTTCGCACTTTTTTCTTATCTTATCACCCCACTTCTTGGCTATTCGTTAAACTGAATTGTGGGTGTGGTGAGGGGTGTATTTATAGGCATTTTGAGGTTTGGGAAACTTTGCCCCTCCTGGTAGGAATGTATATCCCATACGTCACTAGCTCATGGACTCTTGCTAATATGAAAGAAATGAATTTATCAGGTAAGTTCTTACATAAATTATGGTTTTTTGGGTACAATATATATCTTTACATATTTATATATATATATATATATATATATATATATATATATATATATATATATATATATAAAAACTACAAAATGTATTGTATTTTAATATTTATATATATATATATATATATATATATATATATATATATATATATATATATATGTCTCATTTCATTAGTTAGTGCATTTACTATTAGTATATAGATCTGTGATATCAGTGTATACTGGCCCTTTAACCAGAGCTCTAAAGTAACGGTAATCATTCGCGCATAAATCGCGATTGCATTCCAGCGATCGTGTTTTCTTTCACCTCGTAAGCGGGGCAAGGGCAAACACTCGTGATAAAACCCCTTATTGATTGTGCACAAACGTTTGCGCTTCACTCGTAATCTGGCCCAATATGTTCCAAAGTATTTTTTTTTAAATTAATGTCTTAGAATCTGGTCACTCCATCTCTCTAATCTATCAATTAAGTACAGTACACTGCATATAGACATTATATATGTATTGTAGACACCAGATTCTCATTACATATTATTATTTAAAAGCCTGTTAGAAAGCATCATTTTTCAATATTTTCATTTGTGCACAAGACAAATATTAATACTAATATTTTACTAAAGAAAAGAATAAATATCAATATTCCACAAAAATATATAGTTTATTATTTGCACTTCTATTTTAATCAAACTTTGAGGGGCCAGACCCCATGCAAGTGGGAGAGGCATGGTCCCATACCACCCCCCCGACTGAAACAATTAAACACAACCAGATGCAAAAGTGATACTTTTAGCACACAATAGCATTGTTATGAAACATGTATGTTATATAGTAAAGCATGCAAATTTGACATGGTATAGAAAACTTACAAGTAGATATCTTTTACCTAGTTATGATTAATTTAGTTTGATTGGAAAGTGGTTCACTAGCTTAATTGTTTTTTTAGTGTTTTAATTCCCGATTATCTGCAAAGGGGTTAAATGCAAAGCCACGAACAGACATATGTAGGTATACTAAAAAAATCACTGGCTGATTCATCATCTGGAACTACATGGGGGATGTTTAACCTATGCAAAGAGGTAATGAAAGTGAATTCATTTAAAATTAAAATTAGCTGTAAAAACATAATAGTCACGTAGAACAATACAGGTGGTGGAAGTGAGATATAAATAAAAGAGTAAAATGTCTCAGACCTCCTGTAAAAAAAAAATAAACATAACAAAACCGACAAATATAACCACAACAACTCACCGATTATTTTTGGTTGAGGCTTTTGGGGGGGGGTGTAACTGGCGTTCCAGCGCCAGCAAGTTGAACCAATGGGAAAACTCTTGATGACGGTAGTGAATTATACAGGTATTAAGAGACACATGGTTTGTAATATCAATGGATGTGACCTAAAAGAATGGGAGAGAGAAAAAAAAATCAGAGTAGAGGAATGCAGCACAAATAGTACCTGCTCTTTTATTCACAGTTCACAATCTCTAATTATTTACTTTTTAACTGTGCAAAACATGTGGGGAGCAGACCGAATTAATGTAATCTACCTGTAGTAAATTAAAGGGACATTGTACACTAGATTTATCTTTGCATAAATGTTGTGTAGATGATCCATTTATATAGCCCATCTGGGAGTGCTTTAGTAAAAATGTATAGTTTTGCTTATTTTTTTAATAACATTGTGCTGATTTTCCGACTCCTAACCAAGCCTCAAAGTTTTAGATGTATACTGGTGTCTACAGACTCCTGGTTATGTAATGAGTCTTTTCATATGCAGGGGAGGGGGGGTGTCTGCTCTTCTTGCTTTCCCAGCCCCTTTCAGTGGATGTCCTAGCCTAACCTCATCAACAGTGCTAAACTGGGAGCTTCTAAGTTAGTTTTTAAAAGGTTTTATACTGGATTTTTAGATCAGTATCTGTGCATATTATTCTTTATAGTAGTGTCTATTACATGCAGTTATATGAAAATTGGTGTATACTGTCCATTTAAATGCCTCACTGATTACTGAAAAGAAACTCTAACCACGTCTCAACACAGGTTAAAATGTCTGCGCTAGTCTTTATACAAACGTACAACATAATATAATAGGAACTAAACAGTTTAACCATCACACAAAAGGTAAGCCACATTCCTAGGCTCTACAAATTATGATTAATAAGCTCAGTGTTTTGGTCTATATATGCTTTTGAAGTTGAGGAAGTATCCTGTTTGTTAATGAGCCCTGGTACAATGCGCCAGTTGTTTTACAGGGGCAGCTGACCAAGAGGTGATGAGGAAACAGCAGCTAGGTAGATAGCAGTCTATGTTCCTTTAGGAACCATACACATAAACTGGAGGTGGAGGTGGAGGCTGTGATATTATTACAAAGGGAGTGAGAAATAATAATTGTCTACAGTTGCTTCATACATAGGGCGCCATGTACTAAGCTTCGAAGTGACCGTCCGTCTGTATTTCTGCGTCAAAATTCGCTCACGATCTGCTTCTCGTATGTACCAATCTGCGATCTGGTCGAAAAACCACTATTTTCATCAGCGATCGTAATTTTACGCAACTGATCGTTCCGAAGCCTTTTTCCACTTACTACATGTTCGATCGCGCGTAAATTCGCTGTAATCGGAAATTATGAATGTTACAACTAATCCGTCCGCTCCAACTTTCACTGTAACTTCGCGTGATTTGCTTCGCGACCATTTAGGTAGCGAATACAATAGAAAACTATAGGGCGTCTCAACCTGACGCCAGGTAGAAGTACTTAAGTGAAAGGACTAGACTACTATTGTAGCAATCTTCTTACGAGCGCCTGGGGTTTGCTTGACTCGACTACCATAAATATTGTCATAATATTCGAGTACTAGATCAACAAGTACAACATTCTGTTGATGTGAGAAGTTAGGGTTGCGAGTCTTCTTAGAAGTAGCAGAATCTCCGGAGCAAGCCATCTTGTCAAAGTGAATACCGAAAAGTAAATAAACAATATTATAAGATTTCTGGGAAAATGCACACTCTTATACATGTCAGCAGCCAGACGTTGCCGCTTGTCTGACGATTATGACACCTAGATCGTCACGTGGGTAAAGAACTAAACCAATCAGGTCGCAGACTGCTTCTTAACTTTGCTCTTTCGCGCCGAACGAAGCTTCAAAGTTATCAATAATCCGATTGTCTTCGACACACAATAGACGCAAAATTTTACGGCTTGGTTTTTAGTACATTCATGTAGCGAAGTGCCATCCGCATGGTGCGAATGCCGGCGGGTTATTTCGATACGGTCTGTGCGAAAAAATTGACGCCTTAGTACATGGCGCCCATAGGCCTCTTGATAATTATTTGCAAGTGGAAATGTCTACAGCTGTTAATTAGGACACTAATCTTTCAGAATTACTGACATTCATAGAGAATTATGGAATTTTTCTGTGAATAAGTAATATTTTATATAAAAATAAATTGTATTGACTTATATTGACTGCTTTAAGCTTACACAATATAGAAAATTACTCATCTTTATCTCTTATTTTATTTTATACACTTTCAAAATGTACCCTTTGTGTAACAGATTTAGTTAGCTTTTATTGACCTGCCCATACTGGTATTTATTTTTACTTAAAGGGCCACTGTAAGTAAATATTTTCTATGCCTGTTACTAACTAACTACCCCAAATACGCTTTTTATCAATAGCATTTCATTAACATATCTCTACCATATATTAGAATTCTTGTCTGCAAATTTAATTGTTTTCCAAACCCACTCTGTGGGTATCCTTTGCTCTGTACCAATCCGTTTACAATACCTAGGTTTCAAAATGGCGCGTTAAACACAAAGTTATTGGTTTAAGTATTTTGAACATGCAGTGCTGAAAATAGTGGGCAGGATAACGTGACATCATCGGCGAATAAAAACATAATTTATGCTTTCCTGATAAATTTATTTCTCTTGTAGTGTGTTCAGTCCACGGGTCATCCATTACTTATGGGATATATTCTCCTTCCCAACAGGAAGTTGCAAGAGGATCACCCAAGCAGAGCTGCTATATAGCTCCTCCCCTCACATGTCATATCCAGTCATTCGACCGAAACAAGACGAGAAAGGAGAAACTATAGGGTGCAGTGGTGACTGGAGTTATAATTTAAAATTTAAAACCTGCCTCAAAAAGACAGGGCGGGCCGTGGACTGAACACACTACAAGAGAAATAAATTTATCAGGTAAGCATAAATTATGTTTTCTCTTGTTAAGTGTGTTCAGTCCACGGGTCATCCATTACTTATGGGATACCAATACCAAAGCTAAAGTACACGGATGATGGGAGGGACAAGGCAGGCACTTTAAACAGAAGGAACCACTGCCTGTAGAACCTTTCTCCCAAAAACAGCCTCCGAAGAAGCAAAAGTATCAAATTTGTAAAATTTGGAAAAAGTATGAAGTGAAGACCAAGTTGCAGCCTTGCAAATCTGTTCAACAGAGGCCTCATTCTTAAAGGCCCAAGTGGAAGCAACAGCTCTAGTGGAATGAGCTGTAATTCGTTCAGGAGGCTGCTGACCAGCAGTCTCATAGGCTAAACGTATTATGCTACGAAGCCAAAAAGAGAGAGAGGTAGCCGAAGCCTTTTGACCTCTCCTCTGTCCAGAGTAAACGACAAACAAAGAAGTAGTTTGCCGAAAATCTTTAGTTGCCTGTAAGTAAAACTTCAGGGCACGGACTACGTCTAGATTATGCAAAAGACGTTCCTTCTTTGAAGAAGGATTAGGACATAATGATGGAACAACAATCTCTTGATTGATATTCCTGTTAGAAACAACCTTAGGTAAAAACCCAGGTTTAGTACGCAGAACTACCTTGTCTGAATGAAAGATCAGATAAGGAGAATCACAATGTAAGGCAGATAACTCAGAGACTCTTCGAGCCGAGGAAATAGCCATCAAAAACAGAACTTTCCAAGATAAAAGTTTAATATCAATGGAATGAAGGGGTTCAAACGGAACACCCTGCAGAACTTTAAGAACCAAGTTTAAGCTCCAAGGAGGAGCAACAGTTTTAAATACAGGTTTAATTCTAGCCAAAGCCTGACAAAAAGCCTGGACGTCTGGATTGTCTGCCAGACGCTTGTGTAAAAGAATAGACAGAGCAGAAATCTGTCCCTTTAGTGAACTAGCGGATAAGCCCTTTTCTAAACCCTCTTGTAGAAAGGACAATATCCTAGGAATCCTAACCTTACTCCATGAGTAACTCTTGGATTCACACCAATATAAATATTTACGCCATATCTTATGGTAAATTTTTCTGGTAACAGGTTTCCGAGCCTGTATTAATGTATCAATAACCGAATCCGAAAACCCACGCTTTGATAGAATCAAGCGTTCAATTTCCAAGCAGTCAGCCTCAGAGAAATTAGGTTTGGATGGTTGAAAGGACCCTGAATTAGAAGGTCCTGCCTCAGGGGTAGAGACCATGGTGGACAGGACGACATGTCCACTAGGTCTGCATACCAGGTCCTGCCTGGCCACGCAGGCGCTATCAGAATCACCGATGCTCTCTCCTGTTTGATCCTGGCAATCAGTCGAGGTAGCAACGGAAAAGGTGGAAACACATAAGCTATGTTGAAAACCCAAGGGGCTGCTAGTGCATCTACCAGCACCGCTCCCAGGTCCCTGGACCTGGATCCGTAACAAGGAAGCTTGGCGTTCTGGCGAGATGCCATGAGATCCAGATCCGGTTTGCCCCAACGATGAACCAGTTGAGCAAATACCTCCGAGTGAAGTTCCCACTCCCCCGGATGAAAAGTCTGGCGACTTAGAAAATCCGCCTCCCAGTTCTCCACGCCTGGGATGTAGATCGCTGACAGGTGGCAAGAGTGAGACTCTGCCCAGCGAATTATCTTCGAGACTTCCAACATCGCTAGGGAACTCCTGGTTCCCCCTTGATGATTGATGTAAGCCACAGTCGTAATGTTGTCCGACTGAAATCTGATGAACCCCAGTGTTGCTAATTGAGGCCAAGCTAGAAGAGCATTGAATATTGCTCTTAATTCTAGAATGTTTATTGGGAAGAGTTTCTCCTCCTGAGTCCACGATCCCTGAGCCTTCAGGGAATTCCAGACTGCTCCCCAGCCTAGTAGGCTGGCATCTGTTGTTACAATCGTCCAATCTGGTCTGCGAAAGGTCATTCCTTTGGACAGATGAACCCGAGACAACCACCAGAGAAGAGAATCTCTGGTCTCCTGGTCCAGATTTAGCAAAGGGGACAGATCTGAGTAATCCCCGTTCCATTGACTTAGCATGCATAGTTGCAGAGGTCTGAGATGCAGGCGCGCAAATGCACTATGTCCATTGCCGCGACCATTAAGCCGATTACTTCCATGCACTGAGCTACTGATGGGCTTGGAATGGAGTGAAGGACACGGCAAGCATTGAGAATCTTTGATAACCTGGACTCCGTCAGGTAAATCTTCATCTCTACAGAATCTATAAGAGTCCCTAGAAAAGGAACCCTTGTGAGTGGTAACAGAGAACTCTTTTCCACGTTCACTTTCCACCCATGCGACCTCAGAAATGCTAGAACTATCTCTGTATGAGACTTTGCATTTTGAAAACTTGACGCTTGTATCAGAATGTCGTCTAGGTACGGAGCCACCGCTATGCCTCGTGGTCTTAGTACCGCCAGAAGTGAGCCCAGAACCTTCGTAAAAATTCTCTGGGCCGTAGCTAACCCGAAGGGAAGAGCTACAAACTGGTAATGCCTGTCTAGAAAAGCAAACCTCAGGTACCGATAATGATCCTTGTGAATCGGTATGTGAAGGTAGGCATCCTTTAAGTCCACTGTGGTCATATACTGACCCTCTTGGATCATGGGTAGGATGGTCCGAATGGTTTCCATCTTGAACGATGGAACCCTTAGGAATTTAAGATTTTTAAGTCTAAGATTGGTCTGAAAGTTCCCTCTTTTTTGGGAACCACAAACAGATTTGAGTAAAACCCTTGCCCTTGTTCCGTTCGCGGAACTGGGTGGATCACTCCCATCACTAAGAGGTCTTGTACACATTGTAGAAATGCCTCTTTCTTTACTAGGTTTGTTGATAACCTTGACAGATGAAACCTCCCTTGTGGAGGAGAAGTTTTGAAATCCAGAAGGTATCCCTGAGATACAATCTCCAACGTCCAGGGATCCTGTACATCTCTTGGCAAGCCTGGGCGAAGAAAGAAAGTCTGCCCCCCACTAGATCCGTCTCCGGAGAGGGGGCCCTGTCTTCATGCTGTCTTAGGGGCGGAAGTAGGCTTTCTGGCCTGCTTGCCCTTGTTCCATGACTGGTTGCCTTTCCAACCCTGTCTGTAACGAGCAGTAGTTCCTTCCTGTTTTGGAGCGGAGGAAGTTGATGCTGCTCCTGCCTTGAAGTTACGAAAGGCACGAAAATTAGACTGTTTGGCCTTTGATTTGGCCCTGTCCTGAGGAAGGGTGTGGCCCTTACCTCCCGTAATGTCAGCAATAATTTCCTTCAAGCCGGGCCCGAATAAGGTCTGCCCTTTGAAGGGAATGTTAAGTAGTTTAGACTTAGAAGTTACATCTGCTGACCAGGATTTAAGCCATAGCGCCCTACGCGCCTGTATGGCGAATCCGGAATTTTTAGCCGTAAGTTTGGTTAAATGCACTACGGCATCTGAAACAAACGCATCAGCTAGTTTAAGCGTTCTAACTTTGCTCAAAGTCTCATCCAATGGTGCTGTGCGAATCGCCTCTTCCAGAGACTCAAACCAGAATGCCGCTGCAGCCGTGACAGGCGCAATGCATGCAAGAGGCTGCAATATAAAACCTTGTTGAACAAACATTTTCTTAAGGCAACCCTCTAATTTTTTATCCATTGGATCTGAGAAAGCACAGCTATCCTCCACCGGGATAGTGGTACGCTTGGCTAAAGTATAAACTGCTCCCTCCACCTTAGGGACCGTCTGCCATAAGTCTCGTGTGGTGGCGTATATAGGGAACATTTTTCTAAATATCGGAGGAGGGGAAAAAGGCACACCGGGTCTATCCCACTCCTTACTAATAATTTCTGTAAGCCTTTTTGGTATAGGAAAAACGTCAGTACACACCGGTACCGCATAGTATCTATCCAACCTACATAATTTCTCTGGGATTGCCACCGTGTCGCAATCATTCAGAGCTGCTAACACCTCCCCTAGTAACACGCGGAGGTTCTCAAGCTTAAATTTAAAATTTGAAATTTCTGAATCCGGTCTCCCCGGATCAGAACCGTCACCGACAGAATGAAGCTCATCGTCCTCATGTTCTGCATATTGTGACGCAGTATCAGACATGGCTCTCGTGTCATCAGCGCGCTCTGTCCTTAACCCAGAGCTATCGCGCTTGCCTCTTAATTCGGGCATATTGTATAATACTTCTTTCATAACATTAGCCATATCATGTAAAGTGATTTGTAAGGGCCTTGATGTACTTGGCGCCTCAATCTTACGCATCTCCCGAGCGGGAGACGAAGGTACTGACACGTGAGGAGAGTTAGACGGCATAACTTCCCCCTCGTCGTCTGGTGATAATTTCTTTATCGGTACAGATTGACTTTTATTCAAAGTAATATCAATACAATTGGTACACATATTTCTATTGGGCTCCACATCGGCTTTTGAACACAATGAACAAGCAGATACCTCTGTATCAGACATGTCTAAACAGACTTAGCAATGAAGCTAGCAAGCTTGGAAATCACTCTCAATAAGTTTACAAGCAATTATAAAAAACGCTGCAGCGCTTCTAAAAAACACAGTTGAATTACAAAGAAAACTAATTCAGTTATAGACAAACAATTCTTAACGAGAAGTGTATTAATTAGCAGAGGATTGCACCCATTAGCAAAAGGATGATTAACCCCTCAAAACCCAAAAATGGATATCAAATTAAGATTTAACGCTTTAATCACAGTCAACCACACTGTCACAGATCTGCTGTGACTGATTACCTCCCTCAAAAACGAATTTTGCAGACCCCTGAGCTCTCTAGAGACGTCCTGGATCAAGGAGGAAGAAACAGAAAGACTGTGCTAGAATTTTAACTGCGCAACAAGGCGCTAAAACAAGGTCCCTCCCACTCATATTACAACAGTGGGAGACCTGATATAACGGTTTCTATGCCGAAAAATACGTTAGCCATGTGGAAAAAAATCATGCCCAAAAGATTTATCACCAAAGTACCTCACAAAACGAATAACATGCCAGTAAACATTTTAAAAACAAAATTTTCAATGTCATGTAAAGTTATCACTAAGCCTGCTACCAGTCGCTTCCACTGCAGATAAGGCTTAAACATTATTTCAGTATTAACAGTATTTTCTCAGTCAAATTCTAGTCCCTAGAAAATAACTCAACTGCGCATACATTTATCAGCCTGATACCAGTCGCTACTACTGCATTTAAGGCTGTACTTACATCATATGGGTAACAGCAGTATTTTCTTAGTCAATTCCATTCCCAGAAAATAATGTACTGCACATACCTCATTTGCGGGGGACCCCGCATGCTATTCCCCTCTTTCTGAAGTTACCCTACTCCTCAGAATGTCGAGAACAGCCAGCGGATCTTAGTTACGTCTGCTAAGATCATAGAAAAACGCAGGCAGATTCTTCTCCAAATACTGCCTGAGATACAAAAAAAACGGCACACTCCGGTGTCATTTTAAAATAACAAACTTTTGATTGAAGAATAATTAAGTAAAACTCCAACTCCTCTCGCGACCTCCTTCTTTGTTGAGGGTTGCAAGAGAATGACTGGATATGACATGTGAGGGGAGGAGCTATATAGCAGCTCTGCTTGGGTGATCCTCTTGCAACTTCCTGTTGGGAAGGAGAATATATCCCATAAGTAATGGATGACCCGTGGACTGAACACACTTAACAAGAGAAAGATATAACTTTTAGAACGTTATGAAACTTCGTTTTGGAGAAAATATAGGTCAGTAGGTTTTAATTAATGTTTATTAACTTTAATATGTTAGTTGTTTAGCTTAAAAATTATAACAGAAAGTAATCCTTTAACAGAATACTACAAGACTTCACTATAACAAGGAAAGGGAATTTACTGCAGGAAATTAATGAATTCTTTCCATGTCCTTTAGAACATCTGATTGAACTAATTATTTCCATCTGCACTAGCCAATTCACTAAATTAAATTAGATATACCAAAACCGTGTAAATAACAATAACTCTGCTGTTCGCCACCTCTGAGGTGGCGGACAGCAATCCGCCCGACCGCATATGATCGGACTGATTGACACCCCCTGCTAGCAACCAATTGGCCGCGAATCTGCAGGGGGCGGCATTGCACAAGCAGTTCACTCTGCACTTTGTTAAATCGGCCCCTAAATTTTCACAATGCGACATGAATGAATAAATAAATATCTGGCTAAATGGTGCATCGGCTGATGCTTGAAGATTAAAGGGACATTGTACACTAGATTTTTCTTTGCATAAATGTTTTGTAGATGATCTATTTATATAGCCCATCTGGGAGTGTTTTTGTAACAATGTATAGTTTTGCTTATTTGTTTAATAACATTGTGTTAATTTTCAGACTCCTAACCAAGTCCCACAGTGTCAGATGTATACATGAGTTTACAGACTCCTGCTGGCTCCCTTTAAAGGGACAGTAAACACCTTGTACTTACAAGATATTTCTGTTCTGTTGTTATAAAATAACATATCAGCCAAATCTTAACTTTTTTTTTTTTTTTTTAAATTAACATCCTTTTTACTGCAATTATCAATAGCGAAACTCAACCCACCATTTAACTTATCTGGAGGAGCCAATCTGGGCTTTAGTCGGCACACAACAATGCCAGCCCGGCTACAATAATAGTATAGAGTGCTTGCTATATTTAGCAGTTGTTATCTCACAAAGCCAATTAGACAAAGATATATAAAAGGGTTACCCTTGAGAAGTCAGCAGGGTGCAGTTTAAGTACTGGGAATAAGAAATTGATTAATTTTCAGAGCTAAAGTACATGAAAAAGGGGGAAAATAAATAATGAACAAATATTACAAAGTTGTTTCATTATGTATAACTAAACATTTTTTATACAAATCTCTAGGTGTTTACTGTCCCTTTAAGGGTCACTGGTGGACTTTAACATTTCCCTGCACTTTTGTGAGCCATCTATATGCTATTCTGTTTTAAAAGGGATACTCAAGTTAAAATCAATTTACTTCCTTTATCAAATTTTGCACAGTCTTTTTATAAACATACTTTATGGGAGAAAACATCCTATTGAGCATGTGCACAAGCTCACAGGGTATATGTGTTCTAGTCTGGAATTGGCTGATGTTTATCAAATTATATAGTACGCCAGAAAATGGGAGAGAAAAAATACATTTGTCAAAAAAAAAAAAATGTACTGCTTATTTGAAATTCAGAGTAGGTGTTACATCATTGTCTTTTTATTATGCACTTATTAATTATGCACTTGTTAATTATGCAATTCTACTATATAAACTGATGGATCTTTACACTGAGTGGACTTCAAGGCCAAAGCCTGTTTGTGGTTGACCATGTCAGACTTTTTTTTTTGCAAACTAAGTTATAACTTGGAGATCAATGTTAATAATTAAATTCTGTCAAAAATAGGCAAAATAGTTACAACCCCAAACATAACTCACACACTGTCCGACAACGTAGAGTTTTTATAACGTTTCATAAAGAGCTTGACAGTCTCACACCGGCAATGTCAAACAATGAGATGCCAAGAATAAAAAGATATTACCAATTACCCATCCTGACACAGACGAGTAGAAACATTATGGTTATAGCTAGGGTCAACACCTTGGATGCCATATATGGTTGCAACCCATTCCCAATGTTCATCCCTGATTAACAGTCAGTTTGGAGACCTAACAGGAATGTTGTCTTGACACTGATGAATGGTGTGACATTGGTGTGGCCACATTAACGGGAAAAAAAAAACACAAAATGTTTATTTTGTTACTCAAACAGAGCAACCAATTTTTTTAAAAAAGTTTCCAATTTACTTCTTTTATCAAATTTGCTTCGCTTCCATGGCATTTCTGGTGATGAGATACAGAGGTAGGTGTCTGGATCACTACATGGCATGAAAATAGTGCTCCCATAAAATAGTGCACACTCCCGACATTACGCCCCTGCTTTTCAACAAAAGACACCAAGAGAACAAAGAAAAATGATAATAGAAGTAAATTAGAAAATTATTTAAAATTGCATGCTCTATCTTTTTTTTTTTTTTCCTTTTTTTTTTTTTACTTTATTTATAACATAGGAAAGATACAAAAAATCACAAGAACCAGTTAAAATCTTATACGGCACATAGTTGTACAAAGTATATATAGGTACAGCAGATTACCAAGACAAAAATATTTTTACGCCAATATCATTAATACATGCACATCATCCAAATACGTTACAGTGTCATATAAGTGTTAGTTTTTACTTTCCCATTTTTATTTTAAACTTTCTTCGTTCTATAGCAGATAAGAGCCTAAACTCAGTACACAAGCAAGCACACAACAAAAAAAAAAAAGAAAAAAGAAAAGAAAAAAAAGAGCCCTCACTATCCGCCCAGTCTTTAATATTGATTGGACCCTGGGCAAAACTTTTCTTGGGCCCCCACCCCCACCCCATGCAATTTCGCTCTCCACCCCAAAATCCCAAAAAACAACTAAATCAATTTTTTTTTTATTATTAGCCCAGCGGTGGATCATCCACTGCTGGGCTAATCATTTAAAAAAAAAAAAAAATTGCAATATGTGAAACTGGACCTAAGCAGAACTAATAAGTAAATAAATATATAAATTCCTCCACTGTGGATTCATTTAATATTCTTTTGAATGTGATTCTGGTGTGAGGTTAGCTGGTTAAAGAGATTTAGGACAGCCAACAGGAGCAAAGCAAGATAAAGGAGGAAGCATGGAGGTGCATACAAATATAAGTTTACTGACTGGAACAGCAGAACTACTATGGGAAGCTGTAAAATCTGAGACAGAGAGAAAATAAAAACTATAAAAATAAACCTTACATTAATGTGTGAAGTATCAGCATGACGCTATACATCAGCCACACCAGCACATGTAGCTTCTTTGCTAGGAACAAGTTCCCTCTCACCCTGAACTAGACACTGCTGCATGGGGAGGGGCGTGTGTGCACTCACTTATTCTTCCCACTGACACCTTTCTACAAAGCACTATTCCCCTAACAAACTTCAGTTAGTTGATCTTAGGGCCACAGCAGAAAGAGCAGGGCTAAGGGGACCAGTAGACATGATGCTGTCTGTCCAAGGCTGCATGGATACAGTGTGAGATGAGTCACACAGCCTCAAGACTGACGAGAGCAGTGTATGCAGCTGCACAGATGCTCAAATCCTCATGTGCCTGCCGCTCCAGATTTCTGCTGCATGCGCCTACAGTCAGCCCTACCCAGAAACAATCCCCACCACCAGTTACCTGGTAACAGTGGTAACCCCAGTAGGACCTTTTCTGATGCAGTGGGAAATGGCTGGATGCCGAGTTAGGGCTTTGCATTCAGTGCTGCACAGCGCACATCTGAAACAGCACATGGCACTAGCTTGGAATGTCACATGACACCGGCACGGTCTGGCACAGTTTTTAAAAAAAATATAAGCAGAGTACTTTTGACTGTGACAGTATTAGGACTGAATGTGTGTGTTCCCCATGTCACATCAGCAGTCTGGTATGAACCATTAAAAAAAAAAATATATAATGAGGAGATTGCATACAGTCCTGGTGCATAGTTATGTATCCTGGCCTGTAAATCACCTAATGACCAATTTTTTCCGTGACTTTTGAGTAGCTCTTGAAGATAATGTCTGACTTGAAGATACGCATAGAATTCGCGAGCACCTAAGTAAAAATTGTTTGCTAATTCTGCAAAGGTTATTGGATACCCTGTAGTTCCCAGGATCTGACTCATGAATTTCAGACCTTTTAATTCCCAGTCCTTGAACACCTGATTTGACAGCCCAGGGCTAAAGTTGGGGTTACCACGAATAGGTAAATGATGTGATACATATGGCGAGCAATCCAAATCAGCACACAATTTCTGCCATGCCACTATGATCTTTCTAAACATAGTTAGATAAAATATATTTGAGGGGAGTGAAGTCAACGGGCAATGGAGTAAAGCTTTCAAATGAAATGGCGCCACCAGCCGCGATTCCCAAATGAAAGAGGAAATTTGCTCTTTTTCCGTTAACCAGTCCAGCGCAAATCTAGCATTACTAGCTAGATTACAGACCTGAATATTGGGAAGCGCAAGACCCGCTGCCAATTTGGTATTCATGAGTCGCTGACAAGCGATCCGCGGTTTGGACCCTTTCCACAAAAATCTGGAGAAGGCTCTATTATATATAGCAATATCCTTCTTGTGTAGGAAAAACGGAATATTCTGCAAGATGTACAAAAATTTAGGAAAAAGAACTGTCTTAATCAATACTACTCGAGCAGATAGAGATATGGGTAACGAGATCCAATCCCCTAGCTTTTTACAGCATTGCTCCAGGCAGTACACATAGTTTGCGTTATACCACTCCGACAGGTTTCTCGATAGTCGTAGACCTAAGTAAGACATTTGTGAGACTTCCAAAAACGGGTGCTCAATGGTAAGATTAGGAATCTTATACAATCACATTAGTTCTGATTTCGTGGTATTAATCTTATACCCTGAGACCTCACCAAAGTCTTCTATAATATCTTGCAAAATTCGTAATGTGGTCTGAAGATTAGATAGGAATAGAAGCAGAACTAACTTCTCGCCTGCCAATGGGATGCCCGCCAACTCCTGGCGCAATAATATAGCCAGGGGCTCCAAACTGATGTTAAATAACAGGGGGGATAGTGGGCAGCCCTGTCTGGTTCCTCTACACAAGGTAAGTCGTTGAGATATAATATTATTAACCACAACCGCCGATGTAGGGGCACTATAGATTAATCTGATATAGTTGTTAAAAGACCCTGACAGACCGAATTGGTCTAGGGAGAAGAACAAATGATCCCAGCTGACCCGATCAAAGGCCTTCTCCGCGTCAACAATTAGGATAGCTTTATCTACAGACTTGCGGGAGCTAGAAGTCGTATATCTGTTCCAATAAAATTCAATAAGTACTAGCAGTTTCCTCATATTTCTCACCGGGTTCCGACCTGGCATAAATCCCGATTGGTTCCCATGAATTAGGTCTCCGATATATGGTTTCAAATGGTTGGCTAGAATAGCCGCTAGAAGCTTATAGTCGGTATTGAGAACTGATATCGGTCTGTAGGAACTGGGTAACTCAGGATCCTTACCCTTCTTGAGAATTAGTGAGATATTTGCTGCCGCAAAGTACGGAGAACATCTAGTATTTTCTGAAAAATAAAAATTGTACAATTTATTCAATATCGTTGACACCTGCGTTTATAAATTCTATAAAATTCAATCGGAAATGCATCCGGCCCAGCAGCTTTGTTTGGACTGGCATGTTTGATTGCTAATACAATCTCCTCTTCAGTGATGGGAGCATTAATGGTATCCCTAGCTTCCAATGATAGTTTTGGAACCTTAATCCTTTCCCAAAATTCTCTTTTCTTTACTATATTTGGTGACTCTGGCTTATATAGATCTTGGAAGAATTCAAAAAATACTCTTTCGATGTCAGGATGACTAGTATATCTAGTTGCGCCTTGTTTAATGGCAGAGATTGCGTGTCTCGGGGAGGATTTAGCTAGTCTAGCTAAAAATTTAGCTGATCTCCCTGTATATCCTCCATATATGGCTTTTAATCTGAGGTCTTCTTGGGCACTGATTTGCTTAATGTGTATATCACGCAGAGCCTTCGCCCTCGCATATATTTCCCAACAATGTTTAGAGGGGTTGTTAATATATGCTCTATAGGCATTTTTCACTTGATTAGCAAGCTGCCTACCGACCTGACTAGATTTCTTCTTCCAGTATGCCATATAGGATTTTATCTCTCCTCGTAGAACGGCCTTAGAGGCCTCCCAAAACACCTCAATTTTATCTAAATAATTTTCGTTATTCTTATAAAAATCAACCCACTTCAGTCATAGCCAGTTTTGAAAGCTAGTATTATTGCTTAAATATCTAGGGAAAAAAAATATGGTTGCTACCTGGATTCATTAGGACCGGTTTACATGTCAGTGAGATGACAGCGTGGTCAGAAATTATGATGTCCTCGATTTTAGGGACCCAGTTCCATCTGAGGAGAGAGTCTGAGATAAGGAATTAATCAATCCTGGAAACTGCTTGCTGGGCCTGTGACATACAAGTGACATGCCGAACATCTGGGTTCTGAACCCGCCATATGTCAATCAGGCCTTGATGTGAGCAAAGCTTTTGAAAGATCCGAACTTTCCTGCATCTAGTATTAAGCAATCTTTTTTTAAGACTATCCAGCGTGGAGTCTGCCAGTAAATTAAAATCTCCCGCAATAATTAAATTCCGCCCTATAAATCTATGTAGCTTCACTATTAAGGCAGAAATTGTGATCGATCTGGTTAGGCCTGTAAATATTACAAATTATATAATGTATCTTATTAATCTCAATTTCCAGAATTAAAAATCGACCATCTGGGTCTGCTTCAATGTTATCTATATGATATTCCAAATTCTTGTTCAACAAAATGGCCACCCCCCTCTTTCTAGAAAAGAACGGGGCGGCAACAACCTCCCCAACCCACTTAGATTTAAGTTTAGGAATTTCTGGGGGCTTCAGATGTAGTTCCTGAAGCAAAACTATATCAGGATTAAATTTCCCCAGATATTTTATTATAGATTTCCTTTTGATTGGGGAGGTTATGCCCCCCACGTTCCAAGACAATAAGTTAAATTTAGGGTCCATCACCTCTTATTGCCATCATCATATGAGTAATGAGGGAGGACAGACAGACCAGACGTGAGGGAGCGAAAGGGGGGAGAAGAAAACAGGCGGAGAGAAAAAAAAAAATCACATATAGACCCCAAAAACCAATACAGAATCCCTTGGCTAGGGATACACCTTTTCCACTTGCAAAAAAGCCAACCACCATTTCTGGCGTTCCAAATTTATGGTATCCCCGCATCTCTACAAAAGGTCTCAGCTTCCATAACATTATTTAGTGTGTGGGAAATACCCTCTCTCATTACAACTAGCTTTGCGGGGTAAATCAATTTAATGTTGTATTTTTCCTTCTGTAATCTACCGTAGAAAAAAGACATGTCTCTCCTTTTGGACAAGGTTTCTGATGAGAAGTCTTGAAAATTTAGTAGCTTGTAAGAACCTAGGGCAAAAGGATTACATTTTCTGTAATACTTAAGATATAACATCTTATCTTGAAAATTAATACATTTGAATATCACCGGCCTTGGTCTATTACCCTCGTTGAGTTCTCTGCGATGCCCTATCCTATGGACCCTCTCTATCTGAAAGGGAGTAGCAGGAGCTGGAATCTGCAAAGCCTGAGGTAATGTTATTGACACAAAGGCCATCAAATCTTGAAATTCTGGTGATTCAGAAAGGCCTATTACTTTCAAATTGTTACGTCTTGAACGATCCTCAAGGTCTTCAATCTTAGCTTGTAATGTTGCGATTGTTTTGCTATGCGTGTCTATAATGGGATCCTGTATATTAAGCCTATCCTCTAGGCCAGAGATTCTGTTTTCAGCTTCATCCAATCTTGTCTGACTTCCGCTGTAAGATTTGATATCTCATTCCTAATTTCAAATTTAATCGAATCCTGCTACTCCCCTTCTTGTCCTTTGGCTTAGGGGGCATATTGGAGGGAGAGATCTTTTGGAGCATATATCTGTCCATGAACCTCCTATTGGGTACAAAAACCGCTTACGCAACACAAAAAAAAAAAAAAAAAAGCGTTCTAATATATATATCAAGCTGTGTCTAAATTACTTATAGCTTAATAAAAATACTAATTTAATTGTTGCCTAATACCAAAAAAAGAGATGGCTTAAATAAAGAGCTTCTAATAGTGCTTATTGTATAAGTGCAAAATTCAATCTTACCTACACATCTAAACCATCGATACACTCCAATCTACACTCCAATCTATAGCCTGATGTGACCTGATATATCCAAACTGTATAAGGTGTCTACGCAGTAGATATTTGTGAGAAAATAACAGGCCCTGCCATCTATATTGAAGAGCCTCCTAAAGTGCTTAGATTACAAACTATCTATACCAGTTAGTTATGTCTAGCTCCAGGCTATACGGTCTCCTACTCAGAAACAGTACATAAACTCTGCTAAATTTAAACTAAAATATAATTATGGTACCTGCTGTGATAAGTACAGTAGTCACTAATATATGAAACAGTTATTTGTATGCAACAGTTAGTAAAATTCTAAAGCCTAAAGCATATCCTCTTAGTCGGTAAACAATCACAATGTATGCTAGAAGTTAGAGCAGTAATTATTATGGTTTGTAATCTTACTAATAATGATTACAGAGAAAAGTAGAAGTAATATCCCATAACCAGCAGAAACTAAAGAATGTACGATTTTAAAACTTTATGTCTCCTGCAACAAATTATATTAATCTGCACAAAATTCAACGGGAGCGATTAATTGAGATGTTCTCTTATAGGTAAACAGGCTTTATAAGCCTTATATACCCCTCTAAGTGGGGAAATAACCTTTTCTTCTATATGTATCAATATATTTCTGTGTATGGTCTCCCCACAATTACCAGATGATCAAACTTCAGTGCTATTAATTCTTCAGATAGCAGAGATCAACACACACATATATATACACAGAGCAAATTAATCTTGGGACTACAGAATTAAAGTGGCCGCTAATATAATAGGAGCAGAATAATTTCCCCTTTTATCATGCCATTAGACCATGGATCTATAGGATATCTTCTGTTATTTTTACCTCTGTATTTCTTTCACTTTTTTTTTTTTTACTTTTTTTTCCTTTACCCTTTTTTAACTCGGATACTTATTCACACATCTTCAGAAAACTAACTTATGAATTTGACATCATTAGCAAGATAGATAAAATTAGCATAATAGACCCACATACAGTTCTTACTTCTTAGCAGCTATATACATATACAAGGAGTGAGTTTATAATAAGCCAAACCAAACTTAGAAAAAAAGGGCCATTTAGCATTATTGGTCCCTCACTTGTATAGCGTTTATTAGTTTAAATTCCGTCTCTTAAAGTCCTGGATCCAATCCAGTACCATAGAAAGCTATACACTGAGTAACACACTGGTATTTATGGAATGCACAGGTATATCCTTTCTACTTAACGTTTATTGTCAGAAGGGATTTCCAAACCAGGAGTGCGGTAAAGATATGGCGACCGCACTGGGCATGTAGACCTCAATCTCCTGCGGCACTCAACCGCCGATCTTCTGGCAACCCCCGTTCCAGCAGACTCCAGAACCAGGGCACCGCTACGGGAACAGATCCACAAACCAGGCTGTGGTGATAGAAGTGACCTCCAGAATCCTTGCCGGTGTTCACCGGGTGCGGTACCTCCACACTCCCCACATTCAATGCTAGACAAGATGTACCACTCAAGGGCAATAAACGGCTCAGTGGATGCAGCCGTCAACGCTATCAGGGAACCAGCCAGCCAGGATTTCACGCCCCATCATCACGCCCCCAACATCCGGTCCGACCACAGGAATGAAGACCAGATTCAGGCCGCTGTTCAGGGCTCCCTCAGTCTTAATCGGAGAGGGATCATACACAGGGCTCGCCGTGAGACAGTACACTCCCCCTCAGCACAAATCCATAGGGTACACGAACTGCAATCTGGGGATCAGCACGCTTGGTTCCAGGACCAGATAGATTACGCACGACCAGGCGGGTAAGTCTTTGTAAAGTAAGGACCCAGTTTTTAATCGAGCAGCAGCCGGACCGTAGGGAGCCGACCGCATGAACAATCAGCAGCAATATCTGGAAAGGTGCCGGTAGTTTTAATGTGCCCAGAGAGAAATTAACTTGTGTATAATGTCCTTAGCATTCAGGCACAATATCTGTATACTGTCTCAGCTCATGGCTTGTTAAGTAGAATATAGCCTGGTGACAGAGTAGTGCATGCAGTGTGCTTCAGCCAACAAGCACGGTAAGGCTGCACAATAGACTTCCGTTGCGGGACCTAATGATCCGGTATCCGGGCCGGTTAAGGTTTTCACGGCCAAGGAAACACTGCAAGCCGCTGGAAGTTAGTAGTCTCCGTACTAGGCAAAATAGTTACAACCCCAAACATAACTCACACACTGTCCGACAACGTAGAGTTTTTATAACGTTCCATAAAGAGCTTGACAGTCTCACACCGGCAATGTCAAACAATGAGATGCCAAGAATAAAAAGATATTACCAATTACCCATCCTGACACAGATGGTTATAGCTAGGGTCAACACCTTGGATGCTATATATGGTTGCAACCCATTCCCAATGTCCATCCCTGATTAACAGTCAGTTTGGAGACCTAACAGGAATGTTGTCTTGACACTGATGAATGGTGTGACATTGGTGTGACCACATTAACGGGAAAAAAAACACAAAATGTTTATTTTGTTACTCAAACAGAGCAACCAATTTTTTTTTTAAAGTTTCCAATTTACTTCTTTTATCAAATTTGCTTCGCTTCCATGGCATTTCTGGTGATGAGATACAGAGGTAGGTGTCTGGATCACAACATGGCATGAAAATAGTGCTCCCATAAAATAGTGCACCCTCCCGAGCTTACGCCCCTGCTTTTCAACAAAAGACACCAAGAGAACAAAGAAAAATGATAATAGAAGTAAATTAGAAAATTATTTAAAATTGCATGCTCTATCTGATCCATGAAAGAAGAAACATTGGATTTCAAAAGGACACTGTAGTGTAAAGGTTACATGCTCTATTTGTTGAACTATTTGTGTTTTACCCCTGTGTTTACACTGCTTTGGAGCTGCAAACATTGTCCTGCTCAGGATTAGCTGGGGCTCCCAAGCAGGACCATACCTATGTGTTTAACCCAATTTGCACATAAAAATCCAGTGCAACATTGGGGTTATGGAGATACCACAGCTGCAACATTCATGCAGTAATGTTGTTGTTTTGGCAAGAAGAAGAAAACGTAGCAAAGCCTTTCTCTGCAGTCATTATCATATAATGTGTATACTATACAGAGTAATAACATCATTGTTATACAATACTGCTGTCAAGTAATATTTTTTGCAATAGAAGCTATATACAACTTTATAATGCAGCTACTAATCAGTGTGTTCGTGTACAAACTCTGATATCGCTATTGTCCTTGGAGAAGGATCTCACAAGCAACAAGGTGAACATTACCAAACCGCGCAAGGATTAGTTATGCACAGATGCCACTTGCTGCATTTGGCACTGCAGCCAATCATTTTCCTAGGAATGAGCCAAATAACAAGGCACAAATAACCTAACATCCAAACAGCTCTAAAAAGGAAGGAAAAAGGAACACATAAAAATAGTACCAACAATAAACATGTAGTTGCTGTTGTGTCATAAACTTCTTTAAAGGGACACTAAACACTAAATAAATGCTAAATAGAATGATGAAGTCTGAGAATAACATGTAGATATATTTTTTAAAGTATCATTAGCTGTTTAAAGGGACAGTAAAGGTTCAGAATAATGTTATATAATTATGCACACAGTGCAGAATTATATAACATTATTTAAGCGGTAACTTCAAAAATGTAAAAGTATTTTCAGAATTTTCAGTGAACGCTGGACTCCGCTCCAGGATCTACTAAGCGGGAGAGAGCTACATTTATTCCAATAGCGTGACCGGGCGTGCTGTGACTAACCAGCAAGCCCGTGAAGCGCTTTGGATATTCAAGACCCGCTTAGTAGATCCTGGAGCGGAGTCCAACGTTCACTGAAAATTCTGAAAATACTTTTACATTTTTGAAGTTACCGTTTAAATAATGTTATATAATTCTGCACTGTGTGCATAATTATATAACATTATTCTGAACCTTTACTGTGCCTTTAAATATAAACAAAATAAGTGTAATGTGCTAGTGTCTACAAAACAATGGGAGCTGCCATGTTGCAACATAGGTTACCTTCTCTGCTATGGCCAATTAGAGACAGTTATAAATAGGTCACTATAGTGTGCAGCCAATGGCTGTGTGGAATATAAAAGTGTTCTGCACTTCCATTCCTAACTGTAAATGAAAAGCTTAATTTTTGGAGTTTTATTGTGGAATGTCAGATTTGGCTTTTTTTCTCCACTTGTTTGTGTCATAGCATTACAAACAAAAGAAATAAACATGAGAATGCCTAAACATTTGTAATTGCAACAATTTTCTGGGCGAAGTGGTGCATTATCTGACATCTGCATTATCTGCATGTATATATATAACAACATTTTAAAATTAGGGGGAGATAAAAGGCGAGTTTAAAATCCTCCACTATGCACAAAATATAGACAAAACAACTCATTGTGTACAAATCTAGACAGGCCCAGAGGCTTGTTTTCCCACAGAGGTTTTCTGTGGGAAAACAAGCCTCTGGGCCTGTCTAGATTTGTAAATGAACTACACAATGAGTTATTTTGTCTATATTTTGTGCGTAGTGGAGGATTTTAAACTCGCCTTTTATCTCCCCCTAATTTAAAATGTTATTGTATTCTGCCTGGAATCAACTTCACCCAGCAGTGATTCTAACCTTCTCCCAGCTGATGAGTGGCAAAAACCACGAAACAGTCTGTCCTGGGATGATTATGAATCACTGCACTAACCCTAGCTAAGTTTATAAGCTGTGTGAACAGCGATACTTTGGCGTAAAGGGAACCTGCTGAAAAGCAGACT